>NC_031780.1:1672589-1695947 GCF_001522545.3 Parus major
GGATTTGGGGTGCCATTGTCCCAGGATTTGGGGTGCATTGTCCCAGGATTTGGGGTGCCATTTCCCAGCTGGGGACCTGAATTCCTGCTGGCGGCTGCTTCCCGTGCTCATCCCACTGCTCCATCCCTCTCCCCATCCTGGTCTGGATCCAGCCACTGGAGGGGAATCCTCCCTGGAGTTTTCCAGCCAGCACCCAGCAGAGCTGTGGCCTCCAGGCCAAAGCTCCAATCAGGGACAAATCCCTTTCCCTGCTTTCAGCTGCTGGATGCAGGAATCTGGCCGGCGGATCCGAGCCCGTTGTTCCTCGGCCGCCGCCTCTCACGCTGCCCTCTCTTCCAAGAAAAATGGAAACAGGAGACAAAGGAACTTTCCTACGCTGCATCCAGGCCTGCCTGCTGCCAGATGAGCATCAGGAGGTTGTCTGAACGTGCAAATCCCGATTGCTCCCAAGGAAAACCAGCAAAAGCCAGAGGCGGAGCACAAAGCGGGAGCTCCAGCTCAGCCCTTGGCAGGAGCCGAAGTGCAGAGTTGGGATCGTGTCACCAGAAGGGCCCAGGTGGGATTTTCCCCCCAGGAATATTTTTAGCAGCCCAGAATTCCCTCTCCTGCCTCTCCTGGTGGTGAGGTTTGCCCAGAGGGGCTCCTGGAGCTGCTGGGATGTGCTGGGTCAGGTGTTTGAGCCCATCAGGGCTTTGCCAGAAGGGAGAGGATTCCAGTGCTGGAATTCCCAGAGCAGCTGTGGCTCTCCCTGGATCCCTGGAAGTGTCCCAGGCCAGGCTGGATGGAACTTGGAGCAGCCTGGAACAGTAGAATGTGTCCCTGCCATGGCAGGGGGTGGCACTGGGTGATTCTCAGTGTCCCTTCCCACCCAAATCGTTCCATGATTCCATGTGAGACGGGATTCTTGGATTTGGTTTGGAGGGATCAAGAAGAAGCTGGATCAGACTAAAGTGGTTTTTCTGTTGGAGACACGACAATCTCCAAACGGAGAATCCAGATAACAGCAGGAACAATCCCCCCCAGGAATGTTTGGGATGAGGAAGCCTTGCAGATCCTGTCCCCAGACTGGTGTTTCCATTTTCCCATCACATCCCCACGGAACCCAAGGAGCCGGACCTGGAAAATCGATTCCTAATTCCAATTATTTATGGACGTCTTGAGACTGCCCCGAGCTGGAGCCCCATCCCACCATCCCCACAAAATTCATGGGATTTGTCACCACTTCTACCCCACAACTTCCACTTTTTGCTCAGCAGAACCAGGCAGGGACCATTTGTAGATCAATCTTTTGAAATTCCGACCTTTCTAGGGAGGAAATCCAACAAAATCTGACCTTTCCTCCAACACCCGTAAACCTTTTCCATTTTTTTTCTCATTTTGCTTTAAGATTCCCTGTTTTTATTGGGCCCCAAATGCTGAGTTATTCCTCATTTTTATTTTCCTGCCCTTTTTATTTCCCTCCCCTTTTCTTGCCACCGAATCCGGCAGGGAACATCCCGGAGGAGGGGGAATTTTCCACCCTTTCTGGTAGCAAATTCCTTAGGTTGCATTTGAGCCTTTTGTGGCTTCAAAGGAACAGCTTGAGCTCCACAAGGCTCCGGATTGGCCAAGGAAACCTGAAACATCCCGAGATTCCTAAGGGGAGAAGAATTTTTAAAAGGTTACATCGTGGAAAAAGAAAATCTGGAAACCTTGCGGAAGCCAGGAGGTTCCTTGGATGCAAAAGGGCAAAAGAGGGGGAGGGAATGTCAAAATTCCCCCCTGGAAGCAAATTCCACCCGACAGAAGGAAAAGCATTTGATGTCCTGCAAAGCCAAAGTGGCAGAGAGCTTTCCTGACCCTTTTCCCCAGATCCATGGGGATAATTAATTTTCCCTCAGTTTTCCGGCACAGCGTTCTCTGCTGTCCCCAAAGCTGCCCAGGGACTTCCAAACCCCGTTCCCATGGGAATATTTCCATTTCCCATTCATTTTCTCAAGGCCCTTTTAGCACAAATCCCTAAACTTTGGGATTAAACCTGTGGAGGGAATATCCCAAATTCCCTCTGCTGGGGTTTGGAAGTTTTGAGGCAAGTCCTGAGCGTGAGGCTTTGAGCTGGGAGGAAAATCCTGTGATCCACCCCCTCAGACAGGGATTCCTTTTGGGAATAGACATTCCAGGGAACTTTTTATGGATGAAGGATAAAATAATGCCAGAGGAAGATGAGGGATCCAACCTGCCCATGGTGAGGAGAAGCTGGAATCTGCAACCTGCACTGGAATTTTTGGGGAAGGAAGGAAGCAAGGGAAGGTAGATGGGATTTTTGGGAAAGGTTCTTCCCTGTGAGGGTGGGAAGAGGCTGGGATGGAATTCCCAGAGAAGCTGTGGCTGCCTCTGGATCTCTGGAAGTGCCCAAGGCCAGGCTGGACAGGGCTTGGAGCAACCTGGGACTGGGGAAGGTGTTCCAAGGATTGAGATGAGCTCTAAGCCCCCTCCCACTCCAAACCATTCCATGATTCCAAGATTCCATCATTTCTGAACAGCTCCAGTGGAAAGCAGACGCTGCTTTATTCCCTTCTCCCTCTGCTTTAGCAGAGCTTGGAGCTGCCACCAACATTCCCCAGACAGGAAAATCCCCCTTCCCTTCTCTGCTTGTTTCCAGCTGCTCTTCCTGGAAAAACGAGGAGCTCTAGGAAGATTTCCTTCCTGGGAGGAAAGGAAAAACCTTTTCCAAACTCTTGGGAGAAGCAGCTGCTTTTCCAACACTTCCCAGTGGTGTCACCAAGCACAAGGTTCTGGAGAGGGCAGAATTCCAGGATCCATTCCCTGGGATTCACAGATCCCAGGGTGAGGGACTGACCCCAGGTTTTCCAGGGAAATCCCATCCCTGGATTAATTTGTTCAGCTGAATGAGGAGCAGCTTCTTGGCCTGGCTTTTTTAAAAAATCTCCCCCCCAAAAAAAGAGATTTGGGAAAAATTGGATCTTTTATGGAAAATGTAGGGTTGGAAGTAAAAGTTGTCTTTTCTTCCACTTAAAAGTGGGCTTGACCTCTTTGACTTTATAAAAATCAGGGAATTAAGGTTGGAAAAATCCTCCAGGATTGAGTCCATGCCACAAATCCCTGCAGGAATGGGGACTGGACAGCCCTTTCCAGGAAGGAATTTTCCCTAATATTCAATCTAATATTGGTTGGGGAAAAAAAATAAAAATAAATTAAAATAAAATAAAGTAAAATAATGTAAAATAAAGTAAAATAAAGTAAAAAGAAAGTAAAATAAAGTAAAATAAAATAAAATAAAACAAAACAAAATAAAATAAAATAAAATAAAATAAAAATAAAATAAATCAGTAAATAAAATAATTATTGAAATAAAAGTAAAAAGAAATAAAAAAATAAAAAGAGAAATGACATCAAAAGAACAATGACATTGAAAAGAAAATTTAAAACGAAAAGAAAAATAAGATTAATGAAATAAAAGTAAAAGGAATAAATAAAAATTAAATAAAGGGAGAAAATAGAATTAAAATCAGGAGTAAGATAAAAAATACAAATAAAAATTAAAATAGGAATGAAATAAGTAAAAGACAAAAATACAAATAAAATGAAAATTAGTATATTAAAATTAAAATAGAAATGAAAATAAACAAACTTTAGAAAAAAAAAAAAGAACCGGAAAAAACTAAGTAACAATGAAATGGAATGAAATGAAATGAAAAAAAAATAATTAAAATTCCCCCTTTCCCAAAGCGCTGGAGCAGCCCCTGGATTGTGCAATCCCATAAAACCCGGAGGGAACGCTGGGCTCTGGAGCGAAGTTTCCTATGGAAAACCATGGAGCGCGAGGGGCTGGAAGGGAGCTCGGGAATGGCTTTAGCAGGGACGGCCCAAGGCCGGCCGGTGCCTCCGTTTCCATGGAAAAGCGGAATCCGCAGGGAATATTCGGCAGAGCCGTCCCGGGTCGGGCTCAGCCCCGCATCCCTGGATTTGTGTGGAATTCCCACTTCCAGGAGGAACAGGAACGCTCCCGGCCGGAGCCGCGATGCTCCAGGGGAAATTCCAGTTTGCTTTTCCATCCAAATCTCCCCGGGAATGGGAAAGGCAGCCGGCAGCAAAGGTCGGGAAATGGGCTGTGAGATGCGGCAGCCGCGGGATTCCCAACCTCAGGAATCCTGGGGTTCACACTGAGCTCGGGCTGGAATGAAGCGGCTCCTTGAGCTCCCTCCTTATCCTTAAAAACCTCAGCGCATCCCGGGAATCGCGGCTCTGCCCCATGGATGTGAGGGACAGGGGGGGTTCTGAGCGGGACAGGAGCAGGTTTTGGGAATGAATCCTTGAATCCACATCCTATCCCTCAAACCCAACCAAATCCCAGCAAACAGAGGGAAAATCCTTTCCCATCCCTCTAAATAAAACATTCCATAAAAGCTTTTGTGCCCCTTTTCCCAGTGCTGATGGATTCTAATCCTAATTTTCCCTCTATTTCCTGCCACGGCAGCCTAAAGCCACCGTGTGCTGTCCCCAAAGCTCCCTGGGGATGCCAATTCCCATTTTAAGGCTCCAAAAACGGGAAAAAATCCTGGAATCCATCATTTACCCTTCGACAGCAGCCAAAATGAGCCAAAAACGAGATTTAAACCAAATCTGTCCCCAAATCAGTGAACTATTTGGTTTGAACTCTCTTGTCAATTAAAATATCCACAGGTAGATGTTGTCCTGCTTTCCTGCTTTTTCCTGGAGCTGGGGATGGAACAGTGGGACAGGAATTGCTGTTGGAGCACAGGATGGATCCAGAGGCTTGGAGCCACCCCCGTGTCCCTGCCCAGAGGTGACAGCGTGGGAGGAGAGGCAGAAACTTCCCTCAAAAGACGTGGAGAGGCAGGAAAAGCGGCAGGAGAAGATCCAGAGGGAACTCCCTGGTTGCCAGGAATGCCGAGGTGTGGAAAAGCTCCCTGATTGAGACAAATGGGAAGCGTGGAACAAGAGGTCTCTGGCTGTTGCTTCCCACAAATAAACAATCCCGGAGCCTGCTGGCAAAGGAAGATATTCCTGGGAGTTTTTCACAGCCAGGGATGCTCCACGAGCTCTGACATCTCGTTCCTTAATTAAGGATTGCCGTTGGATAATCGGCAAATTAAGGAAAACACAACAACGCTGGAAGCAGGAATGGGATTGGGGGTGGGGGGAAGAGAAGGAGAGCCAGGATTGGGAAAAGCTCGTTAGTGCAGCTGTAATTAGCGCTGCTCTGGGGTAATTGTCCGACAGATCCCAGGAGAGCCGGGAATTCCCGGCTGTGTGGGAACAGCCAGAGCTCCTTTGGGGCTGCCCTTTCTCCTTTGGGCGTCTCCAAGCCTGAGCTCCCCCTCTCCCGGGACCTGGGATGTCGGGAAGATGGGATGCCAGAACCTTAAACGACTGGAGATTTAAATTTTATTTTATTTTTCTGGCTTTGTTTCTCAATCTCATCCCAATAATCCACAAAGAACATTATTATCCTGCAAAAACCAGGAAAACCCGGATGGTTCTGGGAGCCTACGTCCTGCCCGTGAACTCTGCTCACCGAGGGCGTTCCATGCCTGTGTTTTATGACTGAAAACCTCCTGGATCTGTTTTTCCCATTGCTGTTTTCCACGGATGAGCCTCTGGAAGCGGCGCAGCCAGCAACACCCGGATCACTCAGACAAAGTGTCTTTTAAAGCTGAATTCCGGCGCTGAAAGGATGAGGGAGCGGGGCTGGGGGCACGCCTGGATCCCACGCTGGGCCTGAGCAGGGATCCTCTGGAAAAGGATGGGAAGTTTTGGAAAGGGAAGATTTCCCAGCCGCTGTTTTTTGGGAATAAAGCCAGGGCGGCTCCTGGAGGGGAGCTCAGGTGCATCGGAGCGGGAGGATGGGGGATATGGGATTGTTTAGAGGGCTTGGAATTGTGTTCAAAGACCTTTCACGATGCATTAAAGGAAAAGAAGCAGGAAAATGGATTTGGACGTTTATTATTTTGTCTAAATCTGTGTCTTGGCTTCACCGGAACAAAGCGCCGGGGTTTCTTTGGGATTGCTGCTGGCACTGGGACAATCCATGCTGGGATCATCCTGCCTGGATTCCCTGCTCGCTGCAGAGCACCTGAGTGAATCCCTTCGTCCATTCCCACGCACAAAGGCAGGTTTTCCATGGATCAGACGCTCCTGACAAAGAGCAGAGCTCAGGGGGGACACGGGGATAGGACTATGGGACACGGGGATGAAGGATAAGGGACATCACGCGGAATTTGGGGATCACCATCACACCTGGCACAGCACGAGCAGTCAAACTCTGATTTAAATCTCCTTAACTCTGATTAAACTCCCATTAATTTTAACTCTGGGTTTTCTGGCGGTTGAGCCACCACCACGAGGTCTTAACGCAACGTGGAGCGTTTAACTGGGGATTGCTGGAATGCCGGCACTGGGAATGACTGGGAGATGGGATGCACTGGGAGACAGAGCAGGAGATAAGAGATAAGGACCAGGATCCCACCCAGCACTCAATAAAGAGCTTTATTCCACTGCTCCAGGGGCTGGTGTGCACCATTTAACCCAATTAAAGTGGAATTGCAGCAGATTGAATTGATGGCTCAAGGAAGATCTTATCCAGGGACTGGGAAACCTCATTTGCTGCAGAAACTGCACCGGGTTGGGAATATCCTCCAGAGGGAGTGGCAGAGTCAAGGAGAAGCCCTGGTTTTGTCCAGGATTGTAGCCCTGCAGATTCCAGAGGGATGGGGGCACAGCAGGATCAGCATCACGCTGGAGTATCCATGGATTTTGCTCTCCTTGGCAGAAATCTCATTTTATTCCAGCTCCAGGAAAAGATTTCCAGCTGGAAAAAGAGGCTGCAAGGTGCAGGGTATTTTCCCAATCCTGCTCTCCTGAGGGAGCTGCCCTGGGGCCTCCAGAGCCCATGGGAAACGTCACCCCCAGAGCCCCTGGCTCTGCCTTGGGATCGTTTCCATCCACTGCAGTTCCCAGTCTGGAATGCTCCGTGTTTCCCTGGAAATGTTCAGCCTCAGCGACCTGCTCTAGGAGAAGCTGTCACTGCTCCTTGCAGGACCAGGTGAGCTTTAAAGTTCCCTCCCATCCCAAACTTTCCCTGAGTCCATGGATAACGCTGGAAATCCAGAATTCCTCTGGAATTCCTGGACACCAGCAGTGCCCGGTGCAGCCCCAGGGAGTTTTGTCCCCAGGAGAAGGACACGTGTGCCCGATGGCCACATTTGTGCTGGGGATTGGCGTGTCTGGAGAATAAAAAGAGGAATAAAATTTGGATTCCTTCCGATCTCCCAGCAGATCCCGGTGGGTGCAGCCCAGCAGCACCTCCTGCGTGTTCCTCACCCAGCCCAGCCCCTGCAGGGCCCCAGGTGCCTCTCCTCAGCCTCATCCCTGCCCCATCCCAGCCACAGAGCCTTTCCCATGGTCCTGGAGTCAAGTCCCAGAGCGGGAATCACTGCAAAGCCAGCAAAGCCTTGGAGAGCAGGGAAAGATGCCAAAGAGAGAGATGGGAAAAACTCACAATTCCAAGTGCCAGAGAAGACAAGGAGACATAACAAAGCTTTGTTTGGGAGGGGGATTTCTTTAGGGAAGAGGAGAGAAGGCTGGACAGGGAGTGGAGGGAATTTTAGTCCATCCCATGTCCAATCCAACACTCCAACAATTCAGTGGAAGCCAAAAATTTTTCATATCCGAGGGCCACATTTTGGTGCAGAGAACAGCCCGTCCAGACAAAGTCCTGGAGCAGCTGATTCCCAGTGCTGGGAGCTGAACTGGGATGGTGCTGGAGCAGCAAAGTGCTTCCAGGGAAACCTTCCTGCCTCATCCAGAGAGATTTCCCTTGGGAAATTTAAGAAGTGAACTCAGTGAAATCCTGAGTCCCTGCAGGGAGCCCTACGCTGAGTGCTGTCCCTCCCCTGGAGACCCAGAGGCACCTCCAGGAGAGCCTGGAATTTGCATCCTCTCGTGCCCCGTGTCCTGGGGACTCCTGATGCTCACACAGATCCTGCAGCCACCTGTTCTAGGACATTCCAGGTGCCTTTCCATGGTTGTTCTGGGATGATGAGCTCAGGTTTGGCGTCTGCCTCAGCCGCCTGAGGTGAGGCAGGTGAATCCACGCTTCACCTGCCAAGGAGTTTCCACTGGGAGCAAAGAGAGGCTGAGACAGAGAATTCCCCATTGTGACAGCAACGGAAAAAACCCCTCTGGAGTGCATTGACCTCGCTGTGAACTTCACAGGGAGAAAAAACATTCCAGGAGTCGGGAGGTGCTGCTCCCTCGGCCGTCACCGTGTGCTGGAGCTGGCAGGTCTCACCTGCCAAAACCCTGCCCTGGCCCCAGCCAGGAGGGCTCTGGAGGGAGCAGCTCCCAGCCTGGAGTGCCCTGGGATGGGAGGATGGAGCTGCCAGGGAGAGGAGAGCACACCCAAAAAGCAGCAGGAATTCTGCAGGGAGCAGCCAGGAATGGTGCCTGGGGTTTCAAGGCAGGCTTTATCCCAGCAGGGTGTGCCGGCTGCAGAGGATCCAACAGACTGTGCTGCTCATGGGATTCATGGAAAACTCACGGGCAGGGACACCTTCCACCATCCCAGGGTGCTCCAAACCCCGTCCAGCCTGGCCTTGGGCACTTGCAGGGATCCAGGAAGCTGCTCTGGGCACCTGTGCCAGGTCCTGCCCACCCTCACAGGGAGGAATTCCTGCCCAATATCCCACCACCAGTGGGAAGCCGTTCCTGTCACTCCAGATCTCTCCTAGAGAAGTTTCCCTGCACTGGAGAGCAGGATCTGAGCAGCTGGAAGAGCTGAACCCCATGGAAAAGGCAGCTCCAACAAGTTCACTTCTCTTTCTTCGTATTTTTTTTATTTATTTATTAATATAAATAGAAATCTTTCTCCCTGGTGCTGCTCTCCTTCTAATTCCTAATTGGATAAGGCAGGCTCTTTCCTATTTCCAACAGGGCTGTGCAAAATGATGAGATCCATTCAATTTCCAAGGATAAAAAGAAGCCTCCAAGCCCTCTCTGCTGATTTCCAAACCCTCCCTCGGAACACAGGTGCTCTGGGCAGGGTAATTTGGTTTGGGGTAATTCACTTGTGCCAATTTCCTGGAAGTCTTGCAGGATACGTGACTCAATTTTTTGGGTGTTTTTCCACATAAATTCGGGATTAATTTCCCTTGGAGAAATAGTTAAGTGTAAAATATCTCCAGAGAAAGCAGAGGGTTTTTTTTTTGGATTGCAGGAACAGCATGGCCTATTGGAAGGTGGAATTGGAATAAACCAAACTCCAACCCAAACCATTCCATGATTCAGGCTCATTCTTTGCTGTGTTTTGGAGCTAACAGGGAGCTGTTATCCCAAAAAACACCTCCAACACCAGTCCCAACTTCCCCCAAAGTCCCGAGCACCTGGAATTCTAATTCCAATTAATCTGGGTGACTTCATTCCACTAAACTGCTCTGAAAAAAATGAGGATTCTGTAAATCACCCACGAGCTGTGAGAAGGTTGAAGGGTGAATATCAGATATTCAGGGTGGGCTCATTAGGGATATTTGGGATAAATGCTCCAAATGGGGAAAATTTGAGGAGGAGGCAGCTCTGGAATGCCCAGGGAAGGAACAGCTCAAACAGAGCTGCAGGAGCACGAAAATTCAGTCCCCCAAATCCAAATGAAATCTGTGCCCTGGGAAGGGAAATCCTCAATTCCAGCCAGGGGAGATCCTTAATTCCAATTAGGGGAAATTCTGTCATTCCAATCAGGGGAGATCCCTAATTCCAGTCAGGGGAGATCCCAAATTTCAATGAGGAGAGATTCCTAATTGCATTCAGGGGAAATCCCTAATTCCAGCCAGGGGAAATCCCTAATTCCAACCCCCAAGCTGGACCCAAAGGGCTCAGCATTCTCCTGCAGGAGGATTGGGATGGACCTTGGAGAGCAGCAGCCTCCTCTCCCAGCAGAGCAGCTCCTCACACTTCCACATCCCTCTGCTTTTCCACCATGGATTCTTTTCCTCAATATAACCCCACCAGGGAAATCCCTCCCCTTTGGGTTTTTTGGGATGAGGAGGTCCTTGAGCCTTGGTGCCCAGCACCATGCTGGGAGGTTCTGCAAGGGGCTGGATTTTGGGATGTCCCAATGGCATGAAGAGATGCAGGTCTGGAGCATCCTTCCCACGGCAGCAGGAAGATTTTGGGCTTTCCTGGAGAAAGCCTCTCCTTCCAGGGTGGATTTTCACACTGCGAGAGGCAGAATTTGGAAGCTGCTCGCAAGCCAGGAAAGGAAAATTGCAATCCAGGAGCAGGGAGGAGGGGAGGAAAACCTGGATCCAAAGCCACCCTCCTCACTTACAGGAAGGCAACTGGGAGGACGCGGTGTGGAAACGAACTTCCCAAAATAACGGGAATTTAACGCTAAGCAAAACACCCGGCCGCAGACGGACTTAATCACTCCGAAGTGAGGGAAGGTCATTAAATAAACAGCACAATCCAAAGTGTTGATTTTGGGGATCTATCCAGCTATCAGCTCTTCGGGAGAGCAAATAAACCTCGGGAATTGCACGGCACAAAGGTCCCTGGAGTGCTGAGACAAAGGGGAAAACCCAAACCCGAGCCTTTGCTGACACTCCAGGTCCATAAAGGCTCCTTCACAGGGATGGAGGCGGGGCTGGGAAGGGAATGGGGATTTCCACGGCACTTTATAGGCATTTTTCTTCCCTGATTCCTTATTTTTCTGCACCATAGTCCCAATTCCACCATAAAAAAATGTTCATGAGGATTGTGGTTGGTGGAAGCGTCCCTGGCCAAGAGCAGCTCCTGGGCTGCTGCTTCCCTAAAATTGGGATTCCTGGTGGCTCGGCCGCCCCAGTGACCTCCTCAACCTTTTCCAACTCTGTGGTGAAAAATGGGATATAACTTTTTATCCTCCTCCTCCTGTTTTCCTTCCCATCCAGCTTTGTTTTTGGAACAGATGATCCAGGGATCAGAGCTCACTATGGAGTTTCCCGTTTGTTTTGCCGGCACAAGGAAATCTGTGCAAAAAGAGCACAGAAAGTTCAGCTTTTCCATAAATCCAGTACCCTGGAAGTCTCTAATTGGCCTGCTGGGATCCTTCCACTGGGCTTGGTGGGAGTTCTGCGCATGGGAATTGTCCCTGAAACTTGTGGGACCACAAAATGGGAATTCACCCAGTGCTTTCGACCTTGAATCCCTCCCCAGTCTCCTGGATGGAGAATTTCACTGGTTTTATAGGAATAAAGCTGGGTAAAACCTTTGGAACGATCTTTTCTGTCACACCTACGTTTTGCAAAGCAGGAGAGGGATTTTCCTGAGCAAGCAAAGATCCTTCAAAGGGATTTAGGAGCGGGAATGATGCAGAATTGCTGTGGAGACTCTGGAGAGAGGATTTTCATGGAACAACCACTTGGAATAAATCATCCTCTTGGAATCACAGCTCTACACCACAGAGATGCCCAGACGCCAATGCACACACTCAGCAGAAGTAAAGAAATCAAAATCAGAGCTAAAAATCCTGGGGAAAATCCCCCCGAGAACCAACGGGGATGTGAATCCGCCTCTGGAGCTGCTTTTGGAAGGATTCCCCGGAGCTCCCCATGCCAGGAAAAGCTCTGTTGGGCCCTCCTGATTTTCCTGAGTCATCAGACGGTCAAGCAAACATCAAGCACCGGATTCCTGTCCAAGTCCGGAGCAGATCCCGATAAAGCCGTTTGTTCCATACAGGAATCAACCCTGGCACGGACAAATCCCCGCTCCCCAAACAACCCCGATGATTAGCGTTGATTAATGGGGCTGCCAGAGGCTCATTCATCACCAGTAACTCACAACATCTTTTTCCACACGAGTTCCAACTCCCGAGGAGCTGGAAAGGGAAATGGTTCTTTTTCATGGCTCTCGTTGCCTGTTCCCAAACACATCCCGGCTTTGGGGCTTTTTTAGGGTTGCCCACAAGACCTGCCCAGTTCCAAAACCCCTGCACAGCACGGGATCCTCCACTAATCGCCATCTCTCTCCCATATTTTCTTAAAATCGTGGAATCTTTTCAATTGGAATAGCCCTCTGAGTCCAACTCATCATTCCCTCAAGGCCACCACTGACCATGTCCACACGGACCTCAAATCCCTTCAGGGATGGGGATTCTACCTCTGCCAGGGTTGGACAACCCTTTCCAGGCAGAGATTTTCCCTAAAATCCAACCTAAACCTCCCCTGGCACACCTTTGGAAGAGCGCCCCTTCCTTGGAGGGTGCTCAGTGTTGCTCAACTTCTAAAATGATTTTGTTTCCCCCTCCCTCCACAAGTTTATTTTTCCTGCAGGAAAGAACTGCCATAAAACCTTGGATTTGGAAACCAGGCACCCTGGGATGCTGGATCGGGAAAGATATGGCAGAAGGAAAATTAGGTCAGATTTAGGGCTGCAAACACATCCTTCCACCCCAAAAACACGGAGAGTGCCCCACACATGGATCTCATGCTCGGCTCTCTCCCAGAGCACCCAGGAAAACACGGGAACAGCGTCACACATCCAACCTCAATGGCCAAGATTCCACCTGAGACACTCCCTGCTTCCCAAACGCGGGATTCGAGCGTTGGATTTCGCAGCTTCCTACGGAGGAATTGTTTGGGAAGGAGCAGGATAATCTGGGCTCACCCTAGAAAAGGCATCACATCCTAAGAACACGCGACAGATCCACTGGGAAAGGACGGCCCAATCCCTACGGATGCAGGAATCAGGGAGCAGCCAGGGGGGCTGACAGCAACCACAGCCTCACAGGCCAAGTCCACGCACAAGACCAAAACATGGAAAACATTCTTCACTTTGTCATCTGATTTCCCAGTCCAGAGAGAAATAAGAAGCTGTTTCCTTACCTTCCTTGGCCGGATCCACGCTCTGGTGGGAATCGGGGCTGTCTAGGATGGTCTTGGTGTTAATCCCAGCTCCTGCTCCAGTCCCAGCCCTTCATCTGCCCTGGACACCTTTGGGATGAATAAAAAAAAACATTAAGCCATGTTTTTTTAACAAACAGGAAGATCTGTGTTGCTGCTCCTCTGTTTTCCTGCTCTTCTCTTTATCCAGGGATATCAGCAATGGAACAGCAACAAGGCAAAGCACCTGAGGAACACGAGGAGAAAATCTGCAAGGCAGAGCAAAAATCCCTGATGGCAGCGGAACGGATCTCTGTCCTCCAGGAATGGGGTTGGGAAGGGTTTCCCAGGAAGTTACATGTCTGGGATGATGCTGTGGATGGAATTAGGGCTCCTCAGAGCTCTCCCAAACTCCAGTTCTTTCCCCAAACTCTTCATTCCAGTTCCCAGCCAGGCCCGTGGCAGGAGTGGCTCCTCCAGACTCATGGAGATGACCCAAGGTGTGGAGACCCAAATTCTCCTGCTCCAAACCATCTTCCCTGTGCTACATGTGGGCATTTCCCAGAGATCAGGCAACGCTGAGCCTCAGGAAAGGCAGGAGTTTTCACTAATTCCTCCTCTCCCTCCACTCCTCTCCAAACCCAAGTGGTGGAGGCCACGGTTTGAGGCACAGGCTGGGGCTGGTTTGAGGCTCCCCATGGAAAGTCTGTCCATGGCAAGGGGCAGAGCTGTTCCCATGGATCAGCTTTCCATGGAGCCACAGGGAGCTGCCATCATTCCTCTGACAGCTCCGGGGCCGTTTCCAGCCCGCTGGACTCGCCTCCTGTCACTGCAGATAGGAAAAAATCTCCAGTCATCCAAAAGCGGATTCCAGCGGGCCCTCCAGGTAATTCCTCAACCTTGAGACAGGCCTGGAGAGCCATCATCCCCTCCTTAATCCCCTAAAAACATCCATGGGCAAGGCAAGCTGGCTTCCCCCACACGTCTGCCCCTTGCCCTGGAGCCTCATCGCTCCCTGCTCGCAGTCGGACAGGCTGGAATCCCGGCTTTTCCAAGAGTTTAGTTCCAGGTCAGCGAGCCCATGAAGGATAGCTGGATGGAAGGAACGGCACATGCCATTCCCATGATGGGATGTGGCCAGAAGGGCTTTTCCCAGCTGATGCTGTCCTTGGGCCACGTTATTCCTGCAGCACCTGGATGCTGCCCCATTCCGGGAATGCAGCAGCTCATCCCAGCACTGGGAGCCTCTGGAAATGAACCCCACTCCTGGCTCTTCCCTCTTTCCCCACCAATCCACGTTTATGTGTTAACAGCAACCTGGGATAGTGGAAATTGTCCCTTCCCATGGCAGGGGGTGGAATGGGATGAGATTTAAGGTCCCCTCCAGCCCAAACCATCCCAGGATTCCCCAATGATTTATTTACAAAGTTGATAAATACATTCCGTGGGTTTATATTTGTATTTTACTGGAGGCATCAGCCAGGTATGGTTGATGAGGGTGAAGTGATGAAGCCACCAAACACATCACGGAATTGTAATTCTTAGAGTTAGGATCATCACAGTGGAGGAATTTTTGCAGGCAGAGGCTGGAAATGGAACTGTAAGAAGGTTTTTAAATCCCCCCTTGCTAATGATCAGTTCACATAAATGATGAGAAGGAAGCACCTCCTAAAGAAATGGATACAGCTGTGGGTTTAGGGATTACAGCGTTGAAAACAAGGGTCACAGGATACGAGGAAAGGGAAACTGGACACCATCCCCCTCAGGAACCTCCTTAAGTCTGCAGAAGAGTCTCTGGAACAAGACCAAGTGCCCCTGGAAATGTCCCTTTCCCATTAAAATTCACAGAGGAGGATCAAGGGTTAATGGATTTAGGTTTTTTTCCCCCCCAAAGCCTTTTTGGTGATCACCACCCACTGTGTCCCCAGCTTTAACTGTGCAGGATGTTCCCCCTGCTTTTCCTCCATCCCTTCAAGGGTTTTCCTCTTCGTTCCCATTAATACCACACACGTTCCTCCAGGGCTGGATCCATCCTTCAGGAGGACCAAACCAACACAAAGGACCCTGCCCAGTTTGTTTGCACCCAATCCCAAGGACAAAAAAAACAAACCAAAATGAAGGAGGAGAGCAAGCATGACTCCAGCAGTTTTCATGGCATTCAGCCAGGCTGGAAACACTGATGGCAATAATTGCCTGGAGCCTCCCAAAAAGCGCTGGCCACGGATTTTCCAGATGCTGAAAGACCTGTGTTTGTGAGTAACCACCAGACTCCATCAGCTCCTCCTGACCAAATACTCCACAGTGACATCATTCCACACTGGCATCATCCTGAGAGAAAAACCACAGCATTCCTGGAGCCCCAGCAGAAACCCGACACATGGGATGCCTAATCCCAGAGTGGACTTTATCCCTGTTTTCCTATGAGTCATTTTCCACCCCACTGTCAGTCCCAGAAATGCTTTTGTGTTGTTTATTTATTAGAGGTTCTCTCGATGGCTTCATTGATGACCAAAGACAGGAGGGAAGAGGCAGGGATTGGGCATCCCAGGGATCTGAGTCTGGCCTAACCAAACCCATCTGCTTGGGACCATCTGCCACCAGATCTGCTGCCAAAATCTGGGACGGCACTGGAGTGGCAGGATGCAGACCAGGCCTTGTGTTCTAAACCAAAGTCATGTCACAAATAACAACAAAAAAAGAAGAGACATCCCTTGATTTTCCGGGAGTGACGTGGGATGGAGGGATGGGGTTGTTTTGGTGGACTGTCAAAGATCCATTTTTTGGCACAAAAGGAAAGGCCCCCAGGCCTGTCTGGAAGAGCCAATGGGAACTGGAAGAAAACCATGGACCAACCGAAAAATGAAACTGTTCAAATCCATAATCCAAAGAAAATGCTGGATCCAGGCCTCGCCTGTGCAAGAGTCTGCGCAGAGCTCAGCATCAGCCCCGTTGGTGCAAGGTAAAAGGAGGGTAAAGCACACAGTTATTTAATAGATACCATTAATTGTGCAATTTGATCGATCTCCATCATCTCAGCGACTCAAGGCATGAACCCAAGGACCCCTGGCAGATCCCAGTGGTGACCATGAAGGAGCACATTGTCCTGGCACGGGGTGGGACTCGCTGTTCCACCAGCAGCAAAAATCACACATCTGAAACGACAACATCCTCAATTCCCCGGCTTCAAAGAGAGGCTCTGTCTTCCCCAGCCTCAGCCAAACGCAGGGAATGGACTCCAGGCCGTGCATTTCTATCCACACCTCCATAAATCCGTGACAGGAGAGGACAGCCAAGCCAGCTCCCGACCTCTCTGCAGTGCTGACAGGAGGTTCCCGGAGCAAATGTTCCACGTTTGTCTTCGATTTGTTCTTTGACAAAAGGAGTAAAGGTCAAACCTGAGTTCCCCCAGGAGGGCCCATTTGTTGTCCAGATGTAACGAACGTGAAGGACTTTTCTGGGAGCAGAACGGACAAACAGATGCTCTGCAGCCCGAGCGCCATTCCAACATTCCCGCTGTCGGGAATGTGTCTTTTCCCTTGGGCCTGTGCATCAGGGATGGGGCTTGTGACCAGCAGAGCAGAGTGCAGGGAGGTGTCTTATTCATGCAGCACCTGGTCTGTACTGGATCATGGAATCATGGAATGGTTTGGCTTGGAGAAGATCTAAAAGAACATCTTGTTCCGAGTCCAATCCATGGGCAGGGACACATTCCACTATCCCAGGGAGCTCCCATCCAACCGTCCCATTCCTAACTTGCAGAGATCCAGGGGCAGCCACAGCTTCTCTGAGCACCTGTGCCAGGGCCTCAGCTCCCTCCCAGGGAAGGATTCCTTCCCAATATCCCATCTCAAACTACTCTTGTTCGTGTTACCAGCCCAAGGAAGCTCATCCTTGGGCTCATTCTTCACAAAGCCCTCACTCCCTGGGAGAAGGAGCCAAACCCCATCTCCTGTGAAGACAAGGAGAGGCAGAACCCTCTGAGCCTCCATCCTGCCCTCAGCTTTGGGGACTGCTCCAGGTCCCACGGTGGGGAAGACACCCATGGCAGCTCCAGCCAGACCACACAACTCCCCCTGCGACAAGCACCGGGCAAAATCTGCAGCTGGGGAAAACCCCCACAGGACCATGGCCTGGAGCCACAGAGAGCCTGATCCAATGGTCCTGGAAGCTCCAACGACTCCCAGTTGGTTCTGCTTTGTCTTCTTGGGCTAATTGCTTTCAGGCTGTCAGGAGCTGCACGTCCTCTGCAGAGCCAAGCCTAAGTCTGGTCCAACCCTGACTTATCCCAGAGCAAAAAACGTCCTTGTTGCCACTCCAGATGGGAATGGACACGGTTCCACTGGGCTGAGGAGTGCCATCAACCTCAGAGAACAGGCACTGCCCGCCTGCCACCTCCTCTTGATCCCACACAGATCAACTTTCTTAAACCTGGGGGTTCTTTGAGGTTGAACACCAGGTAAGAGCAAAGATCTCTCCTCAGCTGGAGATTTTTTATCTGCTCCCAATGCTGAAATTATTGTGATGTGAAAGTTATTACCCCAACACAGGGAAAGTTAATTCCCCAGGACAGTCTGAGAAATGCAAATATATCTGTGATCTTTGCCATTTGCAGCACAGTGGAAAATTGCTAAGAAAAGTTCCCATTGTGTTGGGGATGCCACTCCAACCTCCTGGAATTTCTCTCTCCCTCCCTTCCCCTTGGCAGCTAAAAATGGCTTCAAACTCCCCAAAATGCTCGAGGTTGAACAGTGATGCTGGAGCTCCACAAGGAAAGGGCTGAAGATGTCCAAGTGCACAGCTCAGTGCTCCCTCCCAGGCTCAGGGAACACAGGGCTCCCAGTCCGTGCTCCAAGACTGATGGATGCTCCAAGGGTGGAGATCCTGAAGTGCAGAATGCTGTAGGAATCCCCTCCAGACCCCAAGGTAATTCCACCCCAAGATCTCGGCATCGAGCTATGGGATAGGGGACATCCCTCACCCCTGACATCTCCAGTCCTTCCCAGACAGTAGTAAAAGACCTTTCCCAATCCTCACAAGGCATGGACACCGTTCCTCCTCCCTCTAACAGGAAAACACACATGTCCTGCATCCACGTGTTGATCCCAGCCCTAGGAATGGAAGCCCAGCCCCAAGAATGAAAAACTGGGACAATGTTCCTGTAGCTGGATGCCCAGAGTGGGACTCCTGGATCCATCTTTTGGCGCAAGGACCTGATTCTTTTACAACTCATGAGAGCTCCCAGCAGTCTCCTCCTTAAACGGGGTCACAGCTCCTGGAATACCAAAGGAGAGATAGAAAACCCAGCTCCAGGATCCCTGCTTTGAGGGCTGTGCATTTTCCTGACATTTTCCTGCCTAAATTCCTTCTTCCCTAGGCTTTTAGGCTCCAGGAAGGAAGCAGCAGGACAGGGGTCAGGCAGGAGAAGAGGGAAGTGCAGCCCTCCTTGGATGGGAACTTGTCTCCCACTTTTTCCAACCAGCTGCTTGTGCCTCAGACCATCTCTGTTTTGCCTCAGCCTCTCATCCAGCCTTTCCTCAGGAGGAAAGTGCAGGATTCAAGTGTGACACACACGAGATGCAAAACCCAGCCTTGGATCTGGAAAGAAATGCCCATTCCAAGGGGGACAACTGGGAGATTCCAACTGGAACCACTGGATTGATTCAGTGTTTCCCAAAGGCAGC
Organism: Parus major; assembly: GCF_001522545.3. Taxonomy (NCBI): domain Eukaryota; kingdom Metazoa; phylum Chordata; class Aves; order Passeriformes; family Paridae; genus Parus; species Parus major. Next base: position 1,691,146 of record NC_031780.1, read on the forward strand.
CAAAGGGATTTAATTTCTGTGTATTTGTTAATTATCTCATCATCTCCAGGACTGTGCGCTCCCTATTCCGATGGTGAGGGGACATCTGAGGTTGGTTAAACTGTTTGTAACAGGGCCATCTCCAGCTTTTTGGAATTTCCTGGTTGGCACCTGCCCAAATCAACACATTTTCCACGTAAAACAAGAGTCCCTCCAAGGAGCTGCCCTAAACAATTCCCTCCCTCAGCAATTTTGAATGCACTGGCTTTAGGGACTTTCTAAATTGTAGGGAAAAAAGTCCCAAAACTGAAAACCAACAACAAAACGTGAAACCTCTCTGACCCCTGCAGTTGTCTGATGAGTGCAGGCAACAAAAATAGTTTGGAGATTGGGGAGATTTCCAATGAAGAGGAATTTTTGGGTTTTCCCTTCAACTTGTGGCTGGCAGAAGCCATGGAGCAGCAGCATCCCATCCTTGGGTGATGGTTCAGGAAGCAGCACTCTGAAATCTCTTATCACATCTGGAGCAGAGGGAATTGTTGGGATAATTCCCAGGTAGCTGCTGATACACAGATCACACCCCACCTCCAGCCCTGAGAGCAGCTAAAAGCCATGGAAAAATTATCCTGAATCAGCCTGTCTCCATCCTTCCCAGAAAACCCCTTCACCATCACCAGCCATGTCCCAGAATCCTGGGATGGGGCAGTTTGGAAAGGACCACACCTGGTCCAACCCCTCAGCTCCAGCTGGGTCACCCAGAGCACCGGGATGTGGCCGGATGGTTCTGGAATATCTGCAGAGAGAGATGGTCCAGCACAAACCCAACAGCCGGGACCATCACAAGCTGCAGCTTGTGACCACCTCTGTGGCTTCGGGATCCCTCTGGAAGAGCTGGACACGGAGGTTTCCTGGCAATTCGGGCCGAGGTTCACGGGTGGCCGGGGATATGACACAATACTGAGCTGTTAGCAAAGCCCGGGGATTTAGGCTGGAGCTCCTGGCTGGAAGTGCTGGATGTGACTCTTCTCCCGGGATCTGGGCTGGCAGATCAGCACCGCTGGGGAAAAGCTGGAGGGGAAGGGAAGGCAAATCCAAGCATTTCCCAAGTCACCTGTTTTCCTTATATCAGTGCTGCCAATTTCCTACAGAAAACCCTGCAGACTGAACTGGTGCTAAATGGGGTTCCTCTCCACTCCTCCCTTCATTCCCACACTCCTCTGCATCCTTGGAGTTGCCATTCCTGAAAATTTCACACCTAATTATTCATTATCCCTAACGAGCCCTCACCAGGCATCCACGTCTGGAGCTGGTTTGAATCAGGCAGAGTTGTGCAATCCCTGGCACCAGCCCTGCTCCACCTCTATTTGAATCCCAAAAAACGAGTCTGGAGGACTTTCTCTGGTCTGTCCACTCAGTCAGGGCAGAGGGAGAGAGGGATTTGTCTGGGATAATGTTCCAGGCTGAGGTTTGATCAACGCGGTGGCCTCATTAACAGCACGGCCCAGAGAATTCCATCCTCCAGTGCTGGAATTCCTCGGGGCTGAACAGCCACAGCACAAACCAGGGAGAGATTTGGTGGGAAGGAAAAGCCCAGCTCTGCTCCCATGGGCTCTGCTGGTGCACCCTAAAGCTCCCAGCAGTTCTGCTGGGATGGAGTGACCAGAGGTGATCAACACCTCCCCAGTTCCCAATGGGATCCATCCGGTCTGTGGCAGCCACCTGGCAATCCATTCATCCCAAGTAAAATCAGCACCTGATTGAGGACTTGGAAATCTGTCCCAGATTCCCCTTCAGGACTCAGACCCCTCTTCCAGTTTGTTTTCCAGCTCCTCTTTTACTGAGGAGCAGCAGTCTCCTTCCCAACTTCCGTGTACTTCTTTTTCCACCTATCCCAGAAGCCCCGAATTCCTCCTCCCAGGGTTTGCCCCGCAGTGTACCTTACAGAGAATGTCTGGAAATGAAAAATTCCCATTCCAAATGACTGTGGCTTGCAGCTCTGCCTGAAGCAGGCAGGCAGTGACTTGGATTTTCTGGAAAGCCAGGTCCCGACTTCCAGCAAACTTCACCTCCACCCCCACCGGGACTTTGGGACCTCTGTCATTGCAAAGCCTTTTTGAAATGTCATCATTCCAGGAGAAGCCAGTCGGGGCTCGAGCCAGGAGTGGTGACGGAGAGCTGAGATCAAAGCTGTGAACTCTGGGCAGCTTGGAAAGCTGAGGGAAGCCAGAGCAGGAGGTGACATCAGCCCGGCTCCGAGGCGAGCACAGGATTCTCCCGGAGCCTCGGAGCCGCTGCCGGAGGGATCCGGGAAGCGAGATGCTGAAGGGCTGAGTCACCACGGCTGGAGGCTCTCCTGGGAGGAAGGAGCAAGATTCCCTCACAAGAAGGAGCTTTTTTCCACTGTAAATCTTCGGAGCACAGCGTGGAGGCTGAAAGGTCACTGGGGCTTGGCACTGCTTTGGCAACTGGGAGCCAAAAGGCTTTGGTGGGAATGAGGATGATGCTGCCTCCTCCCGAGGGGCTCTCTCCTCACAGCCTTCACCCACAGCCTGTCTGGGTCACCGTGGAGCAGCTTTCCTCATTCCCTGGCTGCTCCAAGCTCAAACAGGCTTTGGTGGGGCTGGGAATGCTGCTCCCACCTAAGGAAAGGGGAGTTTTGTCTTTGGCTTTCACAGCAAGGGAAGGATTTTGAGCTCAGATCCCAATTTGTATTTTGAGAGGGATCTCTGGTGAGGAGTGAAGTAGATCTGCAGGTATTCCAGGGGTTTAAGTGGATCCAGAGCTTTTTTAGGGAACTCAAATCCCACCAGTATTTTGCCCCGACTCAGATCTGGGGTCCCTGATAGGAGTCAGTTCCTTCCACACAAAATTACTCCCTGAATTCCCTCTCCTTGCAGCTGGGAGAGGATCAGCAACACTGAAGGGCACACAGACAGGAAACCCCTCCTCTGGAAACGTGGGGAAGGTTTGCTGTGCTCCACGACGGGGCTGACCCTGCTCTGGCATCCGAGGGGAGAGAAATTCCACTCTCAGGAGTGCAAGGTGGGAGACCAAACCCACAAAAGCCAGCCAAGACTGACCTCTTGAGAAAGGCTGCAGGAACCACAGGCGGAGGACAAGCCAGGGAGCAGCCGAGGAAAGGTGGGAAGAGAAGCAGGGTGAGGATGATGACAACAAAACCCCCTCTGTGCAGCCATCCCTCAACACTTGCACAGCATTAATTACAGACAGCATCACGCTGGCCACACCGAGGGTGATAATGACTTTCCAAGGTCCATCCAGCTCAGATTTTTGTCCCTGGAAGTGGCCAAAGGCAGATTTTAAGGAAGGGTTTAAGAATACAATAAACACACTGTGATTTTTTAAATTTTTTTCCTCCCCCAGCCTAAAAAAATCAGCAGCTGAGAGATTTCCTGAGCTGAAGGAGGAGTTATCTTTGCATTAAACAGGGCTCGGGGGATTTTCCTCCTACAAACCTCTCCATTGTCCCTCAGTTCATGAGGAAAGAAGAGAAAGAAACATTACAACTTTTATTGATGATGAGGTGTCAGCTGAAAATGCAGGGCAAGAAATTAAATTTCTTCACCTGCACCTCAAGTCGGTTCAGAGAAAGCCCCAATTCTCCCTCTGACAACAAAGTCTGGGTTCATTAACAAAAACCAGGCTGTAAAATCTTTCCCCTGACTTAATGGGACGGCTCCAAGGTCCTTGGAAGGATTATTTCAACCCCACAGGCTCAATCCGTTGGTTCATTAAGCAGCAGAGGTTGGGAAAACCCACCAGGGATTCCTCCCTTCAACCTTATTATTCCTGCTACAAAATGTCCCTCTTGATTTTTCAAGCAGCTGTGAGCGAGTTTTGGCTTTTAAAGCAAATGAGTGGGGGCCCATCAGCACCCAAACACATCTGGGTGGAAGAGCTAAAGGGTCTTTTGGGGTGAACCCCAGCACCGGGGGATAAATGGAATTTAAATGGTATTTAATGATGTTTAAATGTTATTTTAATGGTATTTAAGTGGTATTTTAAGGCATTTGCATGTCCCTCCTCCTCATGCATGTGGAAGGGCTCCAGCTGCACGTTTTACCCCTCCACAATCCCACTTTTTAAAGGAATTTGTGGCGTTGTTGCTGCTGACACAACCTGGGCAAACACAGAGGCTCTGCCCTTCTGCACATCCCTCTTGGATGGCATCCCAGGAATGCTGCTGGAGCTCTCTGCTCCCTGGAGAAATCCTCAGTGTTCTCAGCAGGACAAGCCTGGGCAGAAGGCTGGGCCTGGAGGACCTGCCTTAGCCCAATTCCAGAATCAGGAATTTCTGCCTGGCACCTCCACATCCCACAAGAGGCACAAACCCCATTTCTGGCTGGAAAATGTGACCTGGCTCCGTTTCCACCCAAATCCTTTAAAACCCAGGGCTGCAGCACTGAGGGCCTTGAGGACAACGTGGTGTAAGTGGAAGGGAGTGCATCCAAAAGGAGAGGTGGGAAGGGGATTTTGGAAAAAAGGAGGAGAGCAGCACTAAATCAACACAGCAGCAGGGTGGGTGAGGAGAAGGGGAAGAAGCTCTTCCTCGCACAAACCTTCCAAATTCCTCATTTCTGTGGCAAATACCAATTCGTGACCACGCCTTGGCTTTGTGATCCACGAGCCCTGGGTATGGGCACAGCATTTCATGCCTAATTGTCATTTAAATCATTAGCAGGGCAGAAAGGAGTGGCTGGAATTCCTGCCCCCTTTGGGCCCTGCTCCCCGTTAATGAGGAATCCATCCATTCCCAATCCCATCCTTTCCCAACTCTATCCATTCCCAATCTCATCCATTCC
>NC_031780.1:1696353-1703025 GCF_001522545.3 Parus major
CCATTCCCAATCCCATCCATTCCCAGTCCCCCATCCCCACGTTTGGCTGTTCCAGACAAGCGCTTGGGTTTCACTGCTAATGGGAGAACAATTGTGGTGGGGCTCCAGAAACGCCTCGCATTAAAACACAAAAAGCACCAGAAAATTAAAGCTTGGACTGAATCCCATCTCAAACTTTTGGGACTGGAAATTCCCATTGGGAATGCATGACCAAGACAAGAGCTACTATTTGTTGACAACTTCTTTAAATCATCCTCTCAAAAATATTGAGTGACTGGAAATCACCGCCCTCCAAATTTTCAGCTCGTTAAAGAAACATTTCCAATTCATCTTGGATTGCTACAAATGGTTTGTACAAATGGTTTCAACCATTGGATTCTTCCATGTGCATTTCTGAGTGGGATTTGGGAGAATTCCCAAGGAAGAAGAAGCTCTAACCATCGTATTCCTCCCTTCCAAACCCCGAAAACCTTAACCTCTAAAAAATGTGATACAAATGAAAAAATAAAGGCACAAACCCAGCGTGTGCAAGGAGCTCCCTGCACATCCGTGGCTTCTGCAGGGGATGAAAAGAACATTTAACACAAACCACATTGGAGCAGCTCGGCTTTGCCATGGACTGTGATCCCTGAAAACCCCGGCCCCGAGACACAGCCCCGCTTCCAACGCCCTCCTCTCTGTTCCCCTCAGCAGGGAGAGTTGTTTGTTTGGTTTTGTAAGTCCCAGCTTAATGCAAAGCAGGAGCCAGCAAGGAGCAGGGCTTGCCAGGAGCAGAGCATCCCTTTCCTGCCTTTCCCCGCGGTTCCTGTCGCAGTTTTGGATCCTGCCAGTGTTTGGGTTGGGTTCAAATCATTCCTGACGGGCCCAGTTGGTGACTGTGACGCCAGCCCATGGAGGGAATTGTGGAAAATGGTCTCAGGATCAGGCTTAGCTTGGTTGGGATGGCATTCCCACACAAGTGGTTCCTCATTTCCGATGGATTTTTCCTCCTCTGACCCCAAAGGACACATTTTACAGGGGGACACGGTGTCAGCAGCCCCCAAAATCCTCATGGTACAGAAATAATCAACCCTAACCCAGCCCCCTTTCTCCCTCTTTTCCCACAAAACCCATTCTGGTCCTGAGGAGGCTCCAAAGGCTGCTCCCAGCAGGAATTCCCAGCACATCCCTCATCCCTGCCCAGCACCGTGGCTTTGCCAGGGGGGTTGTGCAACAGCTCAAGGACAGCAAGTGGAAAAATCACTTCCAAGTGGGAGGTAATGAGATGCAATCCTGTCTGTGCAGGACCATAAATCACCTCTTTGGGCTTTTCCAGCCTTAAAAAATGTGGAGCAGAGGGCAGGGATGTGGCTGGCGAGGGAAGGACTGAGGGAAAGAGCAGAAGGAAAAGATCACAGCTGAGGAAAGATGCAACAGCAAACTCCAGAGGAAAGGAATAAATCTGTTCCACATCCCTGTGCATCACCACCACAGCCTAAGCAAGGAATCAGCTCCGTAGGCAACGTCACATTCCTGAAAACTCCCAGTGAATGCATGTTTGGGACAACAACAAAGGAATTCCAAGGAGAATGGGCTCATTTTCCCATTGTCCAGGGCCAGCACAGCTCCCAGAGCTCCTCAGAAACTCAGGGGCTTTTTAGCAATGGTTGGTTTAATGGAATCATGGAATGGTTTGGGTTGGAATGGCCTTAAGGATCATCCACCCTGACACCTCCCACTGTCCCAGGTGGCTCCAAGTTCCCTCCAGCCTGGCCTTGAGCACTTCCAGGGGTCCAGGGGCAGCCACAGCTTCTCTGGGCACCCTGTGCCTCCCAGCCTCACAGGAAAGAATTCCATCCGTTTTATTCCTTAGCTGGAGATAATTTGGAGTTTCTCACAGCCCAAACCAGACAATCCAACAGTGCAGGAGAGGAGAAAAAACAAAATACATTTGGGTGGAAATTCGGGGGGTTTCAAGGAGGGAGAACTGAGCGAGTCCAGAGGGGTCTGAGCTGGTTCCAGGGAGCTGCCACAGCACAGGGACATCGGGAATTGCCCATGGAGGCTGTGGATCAAGGGACAGCTCCTGGCCCATCCCTAGGAATGATCCCACCTTCCTGGAACAAGGGAACCTCAAGCTCAATGAACCCCACACCAAAATCTTCAAGTAGGAGGGAGGCCTGAGACACATTTTGGGTACCCCATAACCGGGGGAATCCCAGCAGGAGCACCCAGGAGTTGAATTAGTCCAGAGGGATAAGAAGTTGACCTGGGATTTGGAATCCCACCTGCCTTAACTCACTAAACAAGAGATTTTCATTTTATTTTTTTTATTTCTTTTTTTGGGACATCTCTGTCCTTAAAGTGGCAGCCTGAGAAAAGCAGCAGGAGGTAATAAATAAAAAAAAAACAAAACCAACAAACAAAAATAACCCCCCAAACATTAATTAATTAGTTAATAAGAGACTGAAGTGCCTGGATCAAGTATCTGGATACTCGAGGAGTGAAGGATTTAGAACAAGTAGCACTCGACACACTTAATCTTTTTATCCCCCCTCATTTCCACTCCTTTCTAATGGCCCCAAAGCAACTGGCCCGGGATGTTTCCCATCCTCTGTCTAAACTCGGAGGAGCAAGAGCACAAACATTCCAGAAATATCCACGGAGACGTTTTACTACTTGGAAAATGAGGCAAATCCCCCTCCTGTCCCCTTTCCCCAGATGCTCCTGAGCACACCCAGTGTTTATGTACGACTCCATGACCTGTGCTCCTCCCGGGATCACTGGGAATCACCATCCTGCCCTCGGACAAAACAACAACAAGCTCAATTTGAGAGAATTAATGGCGATGCCTGCCACTAATGAGCCCTCCCATAACATCTCCCAAGCTTTACACCAATTAACAATTCCCACAAGTGACACGAATTTCGGGTGCTCCAAAAAGGATTCTGGGCAATCCTGGAGCAGATGGAATAAATTCACAATAATTTCACCCCCATTTTCCCCTGGAGAACGCGACAGCTCAGCAGGGAGGAGATTCCAAGATCTCTGTGTTCGTGGACATCAAAGGGAATTATCCAGAAGGACAGACCAGCACCAACCCTTCATGCCAGGAGGGAATTGTACTCTCTTCCAAAAGAGGGGTTTAACAGCTAAAGTTGGGTCCATAAACAATCCAAGATTATCATGTCAGTCCCTTCCCAGCACAGATACAGGCAGTGCCTACAGACAAGGTGGGAACAAGGAATGGGAGAAGCGCCTTGAACCGCCTTTTCTGCGACCCCAGAGGTTGGAAAACCAGAACTGGGAAAGGTTTCCAGCAGGAACACAGCCCAGTGTTTACAGGGAGATGGGAATGCTGCCGGATCCTCAGGAAGGTGTCCCTGCTCATCAAACAGGCTGGACAAGGTGACCTTTGAAGGTTCCTTCCAGCCCAGACCGTTCCAGGATTCCTGCCTGCTCCTCATGACAGGAGCACCCATGAGAAGGACTCAGAGCAGAAGGATCAATTATCCCATCCAGGATAATTTCCACAAGGAGGTAAATCCACCTGGATCTCCTCACACATCTCCATGCACTTCAAAAGCCAAAATTTTTGTGGGTATTCACAACCTCCAAATCCCATTTTCCCCCCAAATCCCAAAATCCCAATTCAGCAATCTCCTGGAGGTGATCCTGAACTCTTCCCAGATTCCCTCCACCAACCCAGGGGGTCCAAACCCCACTGGGAGCTGCTCTTTGCTACCCTGGAACCTCCTCCAGGAGGTCTGGGTCGATCCTGCCGCTGTCCTGGCTCCAAGACAAAGGTCACGGGGATGATTCCTTAATCTTTAGAGCCTGGTGGAATCCAGAAGCTCCAGAGTGGAGCTTCCACTCGGAAAGCAGGGATTGCCCTGCTCTGGAATGCTGCAGGAGCCTCAGCAGAGCCTCCCCAGAGCTCTGCAATCCCAGAATCCCAGCCATAAAATCCCTGCTGCAGGCAAAAACTGGGACGTGGAGGAGGAGATCCAAGGAATTTCTCCATCTGTAACCATCACAGCTCCACAAAGTTGTTTAAAGGAGGGAACTGAGCTTGTTTTCCTTGTGGAAATCCTATGTTTATTTTTAGTTCTGCCTCGGAGTATAAATAACTCCGGAATGAAGTGCACGGTGCTTAATTCCCTTCATTGTGCCCTTAATTGCTTCCTTGTTTGCTTTCCACTTTCCACTCTGCTCCAGCCTCATATTCCAGCACCAGCTCCTCCCTTCCACGTTTGTTTGTTGTGTCTGCATTTCCAGAAACTGAAAGGTCAGGAGAAAATAGGAATTTTTAATGGAATTTCCTAATGCCACCAAGGCTTTACCCTCCCTGCCCGCCCTTGGCATGGATTCCCTCCCATCCAGACGCCACCAGCCTGAATCCCAGAGCCATTCCAGCTTCCCTGAAACACCCTCCTTGTCTTCTTTCCCGTTTGTGTTGGAGCCCTGAGCTCACGTCCCTCAGGAGGACGTTCCCCATTCCTTTGGATGCTGCCAAGGGAACCGGCGCCGTGCTCATCCCGGTTTTGTGGAGCCACCTTTGGATGAGGGAGGAGCTGTCAGCTCTGCCAGCACCATCTCCTGATGCTTCCCAGCAGGAACAGTGGGATTTGCTCCATGGATGCCCCCATGGAGCACAGCAGCACCTTGGGAGACTCCCAGGAGCGGAGAGCTGGGCCTGGAGCAGGGATGTGCTCCATGAGGTTTGGAATGTTGGAGGTGTCATGTTAGATCTCCTTCTCAACCCCCAGCAGGGCATCATCCACATCCTGGAATGGCCCATCCTGATTCCATCTCATCCCAGCATCCTCTGAATCCCTCCCTTGAACACATGGAGAACTTTGCTTCCAAAAGGAGCAGGAGGGAGCTCCAGTCCCACTCATCCCTGAGCCCTGAGCCTCCACAGGCAGCTCCAGCCCCACGGGAAGGGCTCTTCCATGTGTTCCACCGTGCTTGCTCCACAGCAGGGACATGGGTGGGAAGCTGGGGTCGGGAGCATTTTTCCAAGGTGAGTCCATGGGGGAAGGAGCTCGGAGTTCCTCGCTGGAAGGGCAGGGAAACACCCACTTCTCCCAGGCAAACCTTAGAGCAGGATGGGGTTTGTGCACGGAGCAGGGACGGACCAATTGTCCAGCCTGGAGATTCCAGGGAGACCTTGGAGCCCCTTCCAGCACCTCTCCAAGAGAGCTGGAGAGGGTGACAAGAACATGGAGTGCCAGGACAAGGGGGAATGGCTTCCCAGTGCCGGGCGACAGGGTGAGATGGGAAATTGGGAAGGAATTATTCCCTGGGAGGGAAGAGAAGTGGCTGCCCCATCCCCGGAAGAGTCCAAGGCCAGGCTGGAGCAACCTGGGATAGTGGAAGGTGTCCCTGCCCATGGATAGAACTGGATCATCCTTAAGGTCCCTTCCAGCCCAAAGCACTCCATGATTTTTGCCCTCAGTCCTGTTGCAGGGGTGGATCAAGCCGTGTTTTCCAGATGGATCATCTCCAAGGTTTTCCTGCCCTGCCACCACTGCCAGCCCCCAACCAGCACTGGCTTTTATTTATTTTGATTTTGAAACTTCTCCCCAGCCCTTAAAGCTGCCCAGAGTTTCCAATAAGCCTCTGCCCATTGGGAATCCCACCCTCAGTCTGGTTCTTCCTTGTGCTCCTCAAAAAAATAGGGCTGAGTTTTTGGGAAGCTTAAAATTCCTCCCTCAGCCTCGGGAGAGGTAAGGAGAAAAATATGCAGGGATGTGAAGCAAATTCCTGCCTAATTCCTCAGGAGACCAAATCAATGGGAGACTTCTCCTCTCTGTTTATTTTTTTCTCAGCAGAAGTCCCAGTCTGTCCTTTCCCTCTTCCAAAAATCCACACCCAGGAGCTGTGACATCACAGGATATTTTAGGAAGGCAGCTTTGTCCCCAGCCCAGGTCTGGGGTGGTTCCCTTTCCCTCACACAACCCCACAGCTCTGCTGCCGCTGGCTCCTGGATGCCAAACCTGGAGGTGAAATGGGAATTTAAAAAAGCAGGAATTGTCTTTTCCAGCCGTTTCCCTCCGAAAGGAATAATATGCTTGGCTTGTCCTGGTGTTGACACAAGGGTGACTCACGGGCCCAACAATGTGGGACTGTTTGGAGGTTCAGGGCAGGCATCTGGAACTGGCCCCGTGTCCCTTGGCAGGGGCTGGGCTCAGCTCAGAAATGCACTTTTATCCCTGTAATGCACCCGGAATGCAGCCCTACCTACAGCTCCCATTCCCAGACTCCTCTCCAAGGCTGCTCCCTGCATCCATTGGCTCCAGCTTTGGATGGAAAATCACCTTTGCAAACCCCACCCGTGCCCACCTTCCGTGTCTTTGAGGTGGATTTCACCCTCAGTTTGTCTCGGTGTGCTCTCACTTCACCCAGCTTTGCTCCAGCCCCAAAATCCATGGATGGTCTTGGATTCACTGCACAGCTTGGAGCAGGCAGGAGTTCACACCCCTCCCAAGCCCCGTGTGACACCATCCCTTAGCACAGCTCTGGGAGCACATCCCAAAATATCTTCCCACTTCCACCTGGGAGCTGAACAAAGCTGCTCTCCCAAAGGTTTTCAAGGAGATCTCCAAGAAATCCAACCAACAGTGAGTGGTATTCCTGCTGAGAGTGATCCCAAAGGGCTGAGCCTGTAGGGACAGGGATCCCAAAGGG
>NC_031780.1:1703055-1704682 GCF_001522545.3 Parus major
GATCCCAAAGGGCTGATCCCAAAGGGCTGATCCTGTAGAGTTAGGGATCCCAAAGGGCTGATCCCAAAGGGCTGAGCCTGTAGGGACAGGGATCCCAAAGGGATGATCCCAAAGGGCTGATCCTGTAGGGTCAGGGATCCCAAAGGGCTGATCCCATCGGAGGAGCAGCTGCTCTGCCGGGTGTCCCACAGCGCCCTGCCAGAGGAACATGCTCCAGATCCATCTCATCCTCCTGCTCCTCCAGCCTGGATCCCATCCACGCTGCCCAGTCCTCAGCACAGACCTCCCACATCCACATGTGGCTTTCCCAGCCCTCCTGTTCCTCGCCCAGCCCCAAATCCCAAATCCCAATTCCCACATCCCACATCCCAGCTGTCCTGGAGCTCCGGGCGTGCTCCCCATGTGTCACCCTGACATTGGAAGTCTCAGTTCCTCCTCAGAAACCTCAGCCTTGGCTTGTGGCACCCCCCGAGACAGGGAACAGCTGGAAAACGCTTCAGCCCAGACAGCGAGCCTTTTCCCGGGATTTTAAAAGGTCAGGAACTAAATCCATCTCATTGCACAGCACAAGGAATTCTGCTGCACTGCGAGGCCAGCTCTTCCCACCACTGCTGGCATTTCCACGGCTTCAGAGCGGGATGCTGCTCCTGAGGGATGCTCCAGAGCTTTTGGAGGATGCTCACCCGAGGATCCCACCCCTGACATTCCCCGAGTTCAGCTCGGAGTGTGGAAGGCTTTTCCCTTTCCCAGTTTGGCTCTGTTCCCTGCTGGCTGAGTGCCTGTAGCTGGCAGCTCCCGCATCCCAGCAGATCCATAAATAATTCAACAGCTTACTAATAAACAGGGATCCATCATGTCCATGGTTCTGAAACGTGCACAGAACCGGGGCAGAGACCTGGAGCACCAGGAATGAGGCAGGAGAAGTCAGGGAATATCAGCAGGGAAAGCATTGGAGACTCCAGCTACAACAGGGCTGAGGGAAAGGGAAAAACCTTCCGACTTTGAGTTAATTCTCCAACAAAAGAAAAAAACCCAAGAGTTTCCTAATTCCAGACGGGGCCCTGAGCAGCTCTGTGAAGAATTCCAGCTCCAGTCAAAGCCGTTTTCCACACTTCCAGTAGCATATCCTTTCAAACTCAGAGGGAGAGGAGCACGCTCGCCCTTGGCTGTCCAGCCTATCCATCCCCAGCTCCAGGAGCAGAGAATGCCACAGAGACAGATTCCATCCTCCCTGCAGCTACTGCTGCTCTGCAAACCCAGCCCTCTCCAAGCTCCGTGGGAAGTTCAGGAGCCCTCTTCCCACATTTCTGTTATTTCAGTAATGCCATCCGGACCCGGGATCGGAATTCCACGTCCCCCGCTCTGCAGATATCGATGGCAGATGAAAAGGCCATTTTCTCCTGCAGAGATCTCCAAATCTTTCTGGCAAGGGGGAGGGCTGACAACACCACTGACTGCTCTTTTCCTTGCACTTTTCCTTTCCTTGGCTCTTGTGCTCAATGGAGTGAAAAAAGACTTTTTTATTTTAATGTCTGTGCACAAAAAGATAACAAAAATCAGGCTCTTGCACTAGCAGGAGGAGCACATTCCAGACTCAGCTCCAGGGACCTGGGCCATTCCAGACCCA
>NC_031780.1:1704867-1718545 GCF_001522545.3 Parus major
TCTGGGCCATTCCAGACCCTCTTGGCAGCAGCAGATGTGGAGAGCCAGTGCCGGGCAACTCATCCCAAGGGAATGAGGGCCAAAAGGGAAAGACGGGAGAAGTCACAGTCTGGGTGACGGCTTTGAGGATGGGGATGGAAAATCCATCTCCCCATTGCTCCACATTCCCTGAGCCAAGCACAGCCCTCCAGGACTTCCCTGAAAACCACGAGGGGCTTTGCTCTCCATGAGGAGCCACAGAGGTGACACTGGAGGGTGACATTCCAAACAAAACCTCAGAGCACTTCCAAGGACCCGCCACGCTTGCAGGGAGATGGGAAGGGAGGGATTACAGCCTGGGAGGGAGGGATAAATGAAGGAATGGGAATTAAGTGCTGCCACACACAGCAATTTCCTCCTTCCCATCTCCCCTCAGCTCCAGCTCCAGCTCCCACGTCAGGATATGGACACAATTCCCGCTCACCTGCTCAAGGAAAACACGGAGCTGAGGGTGTGCCACTGAAATCAAATAAACCAAACCAAAATAAACTAAAATGGGAGGTGACTGCCCGATCCTGCCTGGAATACAAACGACCTGCCAGAGACCAGTAAGAGATTTGGATTTCCTAAAAACACTCCCAGCCATCCCAGGAAGGGTAATTCCCATTCGTCAACTTGAGTTTTTCCTGGCAGCACCTTCCAATCTCTTGGCACTGCTTCCAAGCTCCAGCAAACAGCTGTGGATGTTTGGAAACGGAGCTGCTGCACGCGAGTCAGGTGTGGGAGCTGATCAAAGCCCTGACAGACGTCACGGCTGCGCTTGGACGACAAATGAAGATTTAATTAATTCTTTAAAGTGGTGCCTTTTCCCAGAAGATATCAGCAATTTGGGAACAGATTTCTCTGTTGCATTTCATTCTCTCCAGGAGAAAATCCAAGGTTTCCCTTGAGCAAACTCCCTTTTCTTGTAGCTCTGGTCACCTGCTTGTGCCGTCACCAAACTGCTCCGGGAATTAAAGGGATCCTGACAAACCTCATGGAAACAGTAGCACCATGCCGGAATTTTGCTAAAAACACCTCTTTTCCCTGAGCATTCCCACAAATGTTTCCCATTAACCTCAGGACAAGGTGTTACCTCTCAGTTCCCTGGGAGAACTTCCCGCTGCTCCCATCCCGTGCCGGCTGCTCCGCTGAACCCACACGGGATGGGATGAGCAGGAAAAGCCTGGATCGGGTATCCAGATGTGTGTCCAGCCCTGGCAGAGCCCAGCACCAGCTGCTTTATAGGATCAGAGGCCTGGAGCTCCCTGAGCACCGCTCGGCCCAGCTGTGCTCCCAAATCCATGAGGATTTCGGGCTCCGAGTTTCCCCCCTCCAGCAGCGCTTTGGGTACAAACCACGGCATCCACATCAGGTGTGGATCACGGAATAATTTGGGTTGGAAAGGAAATTTCCAGGCCCTGAAATAAGCAGGAACATCTCCCCTCAGAGCCTCGTCCAACTGTTTGCAGGGATGAGCATTCCAGGGATGTCTGGAGGTGCTACGTGGACTGGCTGGGATGCAGCGCTCCGGTACATCCTGCCCCCAACACCACCCAGGATTAGGGACACAGGGTGGGACAACCCCTTCCCCTCACGGATTTCTCTTCCCTCCTCCTCTTCCCAAGCCAGCCGTGGCGGGGGAGGAGGGAGTTGTGCAAATCCCAGGGCCCCAGGGAAGCCTCTGGATTCCCTGGCAGCAGCCAAGGCCTCCGGACAAGCTGCTCCGCACGCAAGGCTGCCGGGACAGCCCGGCCGCTCGTCAGCAGGATTCCCCTCCTCCTAATTTAGGGCAAAAATCCCAGGAGAACTCAGAGCAAGCGGCCAATTGGTAACACCCAGGAACTCGGGGGCTCCACGAGCTCTCAGATATTCCAGGAGTATGAAAGAATTCCTGAGCTTTGGACAAAAAACCCCAAAAGGGACAACCAGGGGGTTTGGCAGAACAGGGTGGGAGCTGCTGGTTTCCCATCTGGTTTTTCCTCCAGGAATGGAAGGAAGATCCCCCCCTGCCCCCACTGCATCTGGAAGGAGAATCCCCTCATCCTTGCTCATCCTCCTGCTCCAAGGATGCTTTGGAATGAGTGCAGAGGCAGCTGAGGAGCCCCGGGGCAGAGCTGTCCCCACAGCTGTGCTGCCACACCGCTGACACTGTCGCAGTTTGGTGGCACAGATCCATCGGCTCAGCGACAATTCCAACAGAGGCACCTTCAATTTTCCACAGGATTTTTGTTTGTTTCAAGTGGGGGAGCACGTTTGGATCTGGGCAGTGGAAATGTTGGGAAAAACAGCTGAAAAATCTAATCCTGAGTCCAGGTCTGGGGTCCTGAGCACGAGAAGGACCTGTTGGAGCAGATCCGGAGGAGAGCACAAGGATGGGAACAGCTCCAGGGGGAGCTTGGAGCCCCTTCCAGGGCTGAAAGAGGAAAACAGAGGGAAAAGTGACCTTTTGCACAGGCAGGTAGTGACAGACAAGGGGGAACGGCTTCCAACTGCCATAAAGCAGGATTATTTGGGATTTTGGGATGGGACTCAGAACGTGTCATCACACAGCGCTTCAGACAGGGCGGGGGGCCACGGGGTGTTCTTCCAAGTGGTTCTGCTGTTGGGATGGGAAGCAATCAGGAATCCCCCCAGATTTGCAGGAATGCTCGGACTGCTCCTAAGATTTCTCTCACACACGCAACAGAGATGCTTCAAACCAAACATCTGCCTCCAAAGAAGGTAGAGGGAGAATATTAATTATAAATTAAAGGAGAATATGAATTATTAATTAACAGGATGATGCCACGTTCTGCTTTTATTCCAGTAAAACTGAAATTCAGCAACTGATTTACCTCTCTTTCCTTTACTTTTTGGAAGCACAAATAACACACCTTGGAAAGGGCAAGTCCTGGTGTTCCCACCTTCTCCTGAGGGCCAGAAGCTGCTGAATTTTGGGATGTGCACCTGGATGTGTTCCTGGCACGTTCCCTGCATCCTCCAGCCCATCCTCAGTGCTGCTGGCTGGGGCTCTCCAGCAGCACCTCCCTCTCCCAGCCCTCACTGCCTCATCCCACATATCTCAAATTCCTTTAAAGACCTTTAACTACGGAGCCAGTTTTCCAAAATGCCGGGAATCTCCATCAGCACCAAGGCAGGAAGAACCACAAGTGCATCATACCCCAGAAACCCACACCAGACTTGCTCCAAGAGCATTCCTCCAGCGTGAGCACGGGTTATGCTCACAATTCCCAGGACAGAGGGTGTGAGAAACGCAGGGAAAGGACAAATCCTGACTTGCAGTGAGCAGGGTCACTCCATGGAGTCACAGCAGGTTCAGGAATACATCCTGTGTCCCTCTGCTGAGCGATTCCTCGTTTCCCTCACCAAGGTGAGGAAAAGGGAGATGTGGAGCTGCAGCCTTGCTCCTGTCCCTGCTCAGCTGCAGCTGGGTCTTGCTCTGAGGCAAAGCTGCTGGGATTTGATTTATTTACAGGGTGATGACACGCCTCAAAATCACGGCACAGAGAGCTCTGAGGGGTTTGATTAAAGGTGAATGTAAATCAATCCCTCCAGGATCCTCCCTCCGCTCCTGTATGACACCTCCACCTGCCCTTTGTCCCAGATGCTTCCACAGCTGGGTTTGTCCCACCTTATAAACAACTCCTGCCTGGAGCTGCTGCTGGGGCTCAGCCCCAAATCCATTCCCACATGGACAACCTGGTATTTGTAGGAAATTCAGTCTGACTCATCCCCCAAAGCAAGCAAAACCCCAAGGAAAAGAGTCACTGCTACACCAGCCCTTGTTTCTTTTCCCTGAGGATAAAGCTGGGGAGGCCTGGAGCAGATTCCCAGAGAAGCTGGGGCTGCCCCATCCCTGGACATGTCCAAGGTTGGCTGGGGCTTGGAGCGACCTGGGATAGTGGAACTGGATGATCTCGAAGATCCCTTCCCACCCAAAGCATTCCATGATTCTGGGATCTCAGCTTTTGGCTCCAGGGGTGGGGGGTTCTGCAGAGGGGAAGGAAAAGCCCCCTCAGAGGTTTCACTGCTGATGTGTGTTTATCCTTTACATCCACAATGGCTTCATTTTTAATAACCTTGTCATCTCACCTATGTAAAATATGCGTTCAAATTAAACCCTACAGATTTGGGGTCTGTTGCTGTAGGTTAAACAAACATCCCTGTGATTCAGCCCTATAGAAAATGCTCAAATTGTTCACATTATTCAGCCAACCCATTCTTTATTAAAAAAGAGAGAACATGCAGAAGAACACAATCCATGCTCAGCAGCTGTGATTATGCCATGAATTTCCCTCAGTCACAAGGGATGACACTAAAAATTCCTTGCCTCTCCCAACAAATCCATGCTGCAGGAATAGAAATGACTTGGACACAAGATCTAAGCTCTGCTGCAGGTATTTCACCTGCAGAGGGTGTCTGGACATCTGCCAGGTTGTTCCCAAGAAACATGAGCAAACCCAAGCCCCAAAATAAGTTTGTTTTCGCTGGGAGAAAATTCAATCCTACAAAAATAATCCCACAACTGGATTGGGATCTGAAGCAGGCAGAGATATGTTATGAGGGTGGGAAAACACTGGCAGATAATATCCAGAGAAGATGTGGCTGCCCCATCCCTGCAAGTTTTCCAGTCCAGGTTGGAGCAACCTGGGATAGTGGAAGGTGTCCCCACGCCTGGGAAGGAATGAGATGATCTTTAAAGTTCCTTCCAACCCAAATTCCACAATCCTACAATGTTAAGGATGTGCTGGAAGGCACAGCTCTGCTCTCCCCCCAGGCTCTGCAATCCCATCCTCCCTGATGTTCTCCTTGGCTGCACTGGAAGAAGAAGAAGAAGCAGCTGAGAGTGCCTTGTCCCACTGCCACAGACACTCACCTGGGCCCAGCTGCCTCCCCATCCCAAACCAGCACAGCAGGGATGGTGATCCAGGGATTATGATGATCCAGGGGTGGGATTACGGCAGTGTTACAAGGTTTATAGGATTAAACACCTTTTAATGCAATCCACACACACAGCGAGGAGCCTTTCCAAGGGAAAACATCTTCCAGCTCCTTCCCCACAAGAGAGGGGACAGCCCCTCTCCTTCTGGCAGGCCTGACAGGGTTTAAGCTACAGAAGGGAATTCTGTGTCCCTGCAATGATTAAATCTGAGCCCACAGTGCTTCTGTGACAGCACAGGAACAAGCCCCGTCCATCTCCCCCTTCCCACAGCAGCGAGTCAAGTCTTGTTCCCATAAATGTGACTGAATTCCATGGAACTCCAGCCTTGCAGGCCTGGGCTGGGGGAGAGGGGGGCTTCTGTCAGAACCTCAGAGGGATGATTGATTCCCAGAGGAGGCAGGAATGTTAAGAGAAGTCATTTATTGAGGTTCTCCTACTCAGCGGGGAGCTGCAGAGCTGGGGACAGTGAGTTACTCAAGGGCTACTCAGGGGCAAGGTGACAGCAAATTCTGACCTGCACTGCTCCCCCCACAGCGTGGCAGAGGAACTGTGGTGATTACACCCCCAAAAAGCAGAGAGAGGAGAAAAAACGCCCACAAAAATACCTCAGTGAGGCTGGGAGCCTACCCCAGGCCCCGGTGCTGGAAAAATCTGTGAGCGCTCAGAGCCAGGCCTCAACACCTGCCTGGATATCCTCAGTGCTGCCACACAATTCCCTGGATCCTCAGGCTGGAAAAGCTCCCAGGGCAGCACAGATAACATCAAGAGGGCAGTGCCAAGCCGGGGATGCCCAGGGATCGCCATTCCCGCCATTCCCACTGCCCACAGCCTGCTCTGCATTCCGGCCTGTGCTGCTCTCATCCCGCTGCTCCTTGGCCAGCTCTCCAGGACAGCACAGATCCCTCCCCGAGGATGGAGCTGGGGAGGTTCCAGAGCTGAACACGACACCAGGACTCCCACACGTTCCCCAGGGCTGCTCCAGCCCTGCCCTTCCATGTGCTGCTTCCACGGCTCTCAGGTTTCTAGGAACTGGAACCAGGTGCTTGGAAGTTCAGGATGCAGCTAAAACAGCTCCTGTGGCCTTTGGCCTGCCAGGGCTGGGCAGGACAGCACAAACCGAGCTGGGGTCAGCTCACACGAGCACACCAGCTTCCCACTATTGCCTTGGGAATGCAGCTGTGGGGAAGCAAGGCTGGGATGAACAACCCTTCCCTGCCCTGGAGATCTGCCAGGCTGCCACCAAAAAACATAACCAACCCAGAGCCCAAACAGCAGCTTGGTTTAGCTGGTGGGAAGAGACAATCCCACAAAAATAATGCCACAGATGGATTGGGATCTGAAGCAGGTGAAGGTTTACAAGGAGGGTGGTGAGGCCGTGGCACAGAGGAGCTGTGGCTGCCCCTGGATCCCTGGAAGTGCTCCAGGTTGGAACTTGGGCTTGGAGGATCCTGGGACAGTGGAAGGTGCCTCTGCCCATGGCAGGGGGTGGGATGAGAGGAGATTTGAATTTCCTTCCAGCCCAAACCATTCCATGATCCTACAATTCTCCCACATCGAGACAAGGGACACAAATCCATGCACTTTTTATCCCAGTTAATCCATCTAAACTTCACTTAAACTAATCCCAGGAATCACAGCACTCCAGGAACCATCCCTCTCCAAAAGGAAGCCATTATTCCTCGTTTTCCCCACTGGCCCCAGCAGCAGGTTGCTGTTAACTTGTCCTGAGCCTAAAAATAGTTCTCCTTAAAGGAAATCCAAACCCTGCACTCTCCTCTTTCCCTCACTCCCTAATTAATGGTTTCCAGGTCAGCCTGGCTCTCTGGGAACATCTGTTTGTTTTCACTCCATCCAAGGAAAGGCAAAGCTGACCTGAAAGGGGAATCTGAAAAGGGTTTGATGTCTGCAGAGCCTCCCTGCCACAGACATCCGGATTTGGGGGCCTTGGAGTGGAAAGGAGCATCCACAGAGGCACATTCCCGACTGCAGGGCTGCAGTGTGGGTGTGTCCCTAATTCCCAGAGGGATCTCCAGCTCCACAGGAACAGGGGGATCACCCACAGCTGCTTTTAGGAGAATTTTTGCAAAATTACTGGAATAAATGCAATTAAGTGAGTTGGATCCACACGGATCATCCAAACCCAGCTCCTGGCCCTGCACAGACACCTGAACAAGCCTGCCCTATGCATCCCTGAGAGCACTGCCCAAATGGAGCTGTGAGCATTCCCTGGGGAGTCTGTTCCACCCTCTGGGGAAGAACCTTTCCCTAAAATCCAACCTAACCCTCCCCTGATGTGGCTTCCTGCCTTTAAAGCCACCTAAAACTCTTTGGTGGCTTCGTCACAGGAGGGAGTTGCCCTCAGGAAAAATCTGAACATTTATTTTCTACTCGTGGGGGAGGCTTGAGCAAACCCAGGAGTGGTTTTGTCTTTCACTTTAAGTGAGGTTTGCAAGTTTCCAATCCATCTGATGGCAGGACAGGGAATATTTATCTTGCTTTGAGAAGAGGCAGGAGGCCGGGAAACTCCAAGTTTGTCACACAGGAAACCCCTCCATGCCACATTCCCCAGCTTTCCTCAGCTCCCCAGCTCCATAAAACAACAGGTAAAGCTGGGAGATGCAACTGCAGCAGGAATTTGGGAGAGTCACAGACAAATGAGCCCCGAGGAGAACGGATGTGTCATTAATAAACATGGAAAATCAGGGACAAACTGCTTCCAGCAGCAAAGCTGGAGAAGCAAGGAAGAGGCAACGTGAGGGATGAGCAGGAGGAGGATGGAAGAGAGACATCTCCCAGAAGGGAGTCTCTAAATGAAGAGAGATGGGCAATAAAATGAAAAGCAGCAGGGAAAGAGCTGGAAGATGGAGGAGATGGGAGTGTCCTGGTTTTCCATACATCCAGGAACAGAACCTGGCCCCAGGAGCTCCCCCAGAATCTGTCAGCACCTCCAACTGAGCCATCACTTGTCAGCACAGCCCTGCTGGAGCTCCCGCGCTGTGACACCACGAGCTCAGCTCCAGCTCTCGCCCAGCCAGGGATGAGATTCCTGCCTTCCACTGCCTGGATCGGGAGGTGCTGACAGGAATGAAGCAATCCTGCCATTCCTCTTCCTCATCCGAGCCCTGATCCCCCAGGAACACTGAGTCTGTGGGTGACAGCAACTGCAGGGCCCCTCGGTGGCTCCCCCAGTGCCACCGGCCAGGCGGGAATGGCTGAGTGTCCCAGGGTCCCACCGCATCCCCCACGGCACATCCCGGGATTTGGCAGTGCTGGGGTGCAGCCAGCTCCGTGCTCCGGCCTGCTCCACGCCAAATCATCCATCAAACGTTCACAGAGCAGCCTGCCCATGGAACAAGCTGAGGGTTGAGATCCCTCCCAACCCATCCTGTGATTCTGTTCCATGGCCCTTCCGATTCCAGAGCAATCCCAGATCATGGAATTCCAGATCGTTCCAATATCATGGAGCAGGAATTCCAACCCCTCTGCCCAGCCCCCAGCAGGGATCCTCTTCAGCCTTGCTGGAAAAGAGGTGACTTTTATGGACACATTCCCAAAGCGCTGCCCTGAAGTGCAACGAGCTCCTAAAAGCACATCCTGACCTTTAACTCAGCGTGTTAATTGAGTTAATTACCCAGTTAATTGAGGTCTGAATCTGCCCTGCTGGCATTCACAAGAATTGAAGCTGGCTGCACTCGAGGACAAAGTGAGCACGGACAGGGAATTGTCTGGGAGCAGGCACAGGGAATGAGGATCCGGGAAGCGCCACTCCCCGAGGTCAAAGCTTTAATTAAGCCCTAATTCATCCTCCTGATGAGAAAGCTGCAAAAGCACCCGGGATGTGGAGACTGGCTCTGCCCTGCCAACCAGGCCAATCCCACAATGAGATTCCCTGGCTCGTTCCAGGGGTGAGGGAAGGTTATGTTTGCACTTGGAGTGAAAAGCTCCGGATTTATTTTTCCGCTCAGCAAAAGAAAACCCCAAATAATCCTTTAAGTTCAGGTCAACCCCAAAGCATGACCAATCCCTTCGTTTTGGTTTGGTGCTCCTGACCATTCTTGCTTTTTGCAGGAAGGTTTGGCAGCTATAAAATACTGCTGGGAAATGGAAGAACGGGAATGTTGAGCTCTGAAAAATGTAGGAACAAAACTGAGCTGCCCTTTACAAAAAGATGAGCTCCCAGTGCCAACTCAGTAAAGAGCTGCAGTCAACCCCAAAATTGCATTTCTCGGCAAATAAACTCCTCATCCTGGAAAAAGTTGCCCAAATCTCCAAAGATTCCAAAAACAAAGCTCCAGGATTTGAGCTCAGCTCAATTCTCCATCACCACATCCAGGTTTGGATCCTCTCCGAATGTTCCCAAGCCATGGCGTGGAAACATTTTAAGAAAGACTTCGATAAAAGCAATTTAATGGTGTTTAACTTTGCTCTTAAGAGGGAAATCCAGAAATAATGTGATCTTTTTGCTTTATTCAGGAAATAAATATGTGCAGGAGATGGGATATTTGCCCTCTGGGGGCTTAAACTGGTTAAATGATCCATGGGAGCATCCCTAAAAATGCATGGCCCCACTACCTGGCTGTTAATCTGCCTACTCTGTCCTCCCTTTTCCAGCCCATTTTGTGGCTTTCCCCAGTGGAAAGAATTGGGGGATTTTTCCAGTGGTGGCTTGACCCAAAAAGCCCCAAGAGATGCCAAAGGCAGCCCCGGAGTCCCACTTGGGTTTGGTTTGTTCTGGGTGTTTTTCAAAGTGCTGACGGCAAATCCTTTCATCTGCTGGGAAAGCAGCACATGGGCTCCCATAAAACAGCAAACCCGTGACCCTGGGAATTCAACTGCTCCAGATTCTGCTCCCTGCAAGCCAAGGCTTCTCCATTCCCAGAACTGCTGCTGCTCTGGGGGAGTTGGAGAAGAGGTGGAGCAGCACCCAAAATTCCCCTATCAAACAGGAAAATGAACACAGATGCCACACCTGGCAAAGGTCTGCTTCTGTGGGAGGGGAGAACTCAAGAGGTGGCTCATTCCATGAGGAATAACATCCAAAAATTAAATCCAGCACATCCCAAGGATGGGCTTGACCTGCACACATCAAGTCTTTATCATGAAAATATTGCCCAGAAGAATAACATCCAATAAAATACTTGCCCCAAACCCCTAAAATTTGAAAAACTAATGATTAAACAGGAACAGAAAATGGTTATAACTGAGGATTAGCTCTTCTGAATGTCAAGGAAGTGAAATATTCCTGTTCTGGGTGGGAAAACCTGCCCAGGGAAACTTAAATCACATCCACCCAGCTCAGGGCAGAGAGAACCACTCTCAGAGGGAACCACTGCAGAAATATTCCATTTAACCTGGATCAGTCTGAGCATTTTGCACATCCCTGTAAAGAGGGAACTGAGAGGTGGCAGAAGATTCCCACTTCAGCAGGAACTGAAGGGAAGAGTTTTCTCAGGAGTTTTGTGCTGCTGTTTCCTTTATAAAATCCCCACCCTCCGCTCTGTTCCATCTTTCCTTCTCCCTCAGCACTTCCTTACTCTTCATCAGCTTTCCCAAAGAACCAAGAGGGCTGAGGTTGACACAAAACCAGCCCTGATCTGATGCCACATTCCCAGCAATGTCCTGGGTGAGCAGGGCTGGTCCAGCCCCAGCTCCTCCTGGCAGCACTGACCTCCTGAACCCAGCCAGAACCAGATGGGAGTTCACTCCCTCCTCAAAACAAACCAAACCCCAAACTCTAACCTCTCCAAACTCCTTGGTTCTGTTCACGCTGGGGAGATGCAGCACATTTGCATGAGCTGCTCAGTTCTCAGCACGGACAGCAGGGAAGAGAGGCCGGGGGTGCTCCGAGCGCTGGCTCCAGGCCCTGCTGAGCTCCATCCCCTTCTCCTGAAGCCTGTGGGTGGTTCTGAGACGGGCTTTGATGGGGCTCAGGGACAGGAGGGCGCAGCTGGGAAGTTTGCATCCGGATCTCGACTTGCCAAGAGTTCACAGCCAGGGGGTTGGGTCAGATCCGTGTCAGGGATTCGTTTTCTGGATATCAAAACGCACCCGCGGGAGTTGGGAAAGCCAGGCCGGGCCTGGCATGAAGGGAGCAACAGCACTGCCCTCCCTGGAGTCTGATTTACTCCAGAGAGATCCAGATCCATGCCAGGGCAGCAGGGAAGTTGTGCTCTGAGCTCACTGCCACGGTTCCAGTGGACACAATAACAGCTGCTTGCTCCAGAGCAGGCACAATTCCTAATCTGCTTCCCATCCATGGATGAGTGCTGCCAGAACTCCTCTGCATGCTCTTGGAGCTACTATTTTTGTTTTGGGGGAAGAGCTGCACAACTCCTCTGCTTTCACATCCAAGTGAGGCTTTTTCATCCTCCTCCTCCTCCCGTTTTCCCTGGCAGCTGCTCCTGCTCCATCTGTGCCAGGAGTGGGAGCTGGGAATGGCAGGTGGGGCCTGGTACCTGCTGTGCTCTGGCTGCTGCTCCAGCCAGGTTCATCCAGAGCTCCTCAGGATTCCCATCATTTCACCCTCCACAAAGGATTCTCCATCCCAGGAGGGAGTTCCAAAAGCTTCAGGGTTGGGGATGGAGAGTGAGGAAGGAATTGCAAGCTCAGGATGAACAGAGCTGAGCACGTCTTGCCCAGACCAAAGGGTAAAAGAGCTGGGGGCAGCTTTCCAGTGAGGCCACAGGGGTATCCAAAGGCCAGGAAAACTGGGAAGGACCACAGGAGTTTTCATCCAGCTGCCAAAGTGAGAGCCACAGTGCTGTGAATTTTGGATTCAAAGGAGAGGGAGTTACTGCAGGAAAAGGCTCGAGGCAGTGGGATTCAAAAGGATTGTATAAGAATATACAAAGTAGGACTATTGGGAGTTTTTAAGTGAAATATTGAGGGAAAAGCCTCGAGTTTGGAAGAGCTGTGCAGCCCCTCTTGCTCCAGAGTTTTCTGTGAAGTTTTGTGAAGTTAAACTGCCAAGGCCAAATCCATTGTCAGGGATCCTAGGACACACAGTGGGCAGGACTTGGGATCTGGAGGTGCCACGTCCTCACAGCCCCCAGGTCCTGGAGGGGAAATTAATGACAGGAATAGAAGCACCACCCAAGGAAAAGAGCAGGACCAAATCCCACCCTCTCATCCCTCTCTAAGGAACCAGCTGGGCCGGCACTGCCCACTCTGCTCCCAATCTCCCTGGAAATCTCCCTGTCCTGGCCACACTCCTCAGATCCCATCAACCCTTCCAGCTGCATCCCAGCGCAGCCCCAGGTAGGCAGAGTTCAGAGCACACATCTGGAGCAGGGCCAGCCCAGCCCACATCTGCCTTTGCTCAGGGCTTTGTTCATGCCCGAGGCCACGGAGCATCCACCTCTCCCCGTGCCTTTATCTCCTCCCAGGATCCCCTGGCTTTGAGCTGCTGGGATTTATTTGAGTCACACTAAAGAGTTCTTTAATTAAGCAGCCTTTTTTCTGGGGCTGTTTCTGATTGTATCAGGTTTAAAGCAGACCCCCAGGCCCAGCTCTCAGTCTCTGACACAAATCAGAGAGATCTCCCCAGAACAGCTCCCCAAACCTTCATTACTTTTGTGTTATTGCTTTTCTGCTTTAGAGGCCAGAACAGGGTGTTGGGACAAAGGGACTGAACTCTTGGAATTGTCCACGGAGCGGAGACAGAGGCAAACCCAGATTCCTGCCCTTGGGAAGGTTTGGGAAAACCACAGGTATCTCATTTCGAGCTCATCCCTGATTTTTGAGCAAGGTTAAATGATGGGGCTGCTTGAATTCCCTCACAACGTGGAGAAATCCTCAGATCCCAGGAACAACCACACAGAAAAAAACATCTGATCTTTGTCCCAATCCTTGTTTTCACTGTTTGGTTCACAACCTCCCTGTGAATATTGCAGCCCTTTTCCAGGCTGGACAGCAGGTGCAGCATGATGGGATTTCACAGTCTGGATTTCTTTGGAGGTCCTTGCTGAGAAACGCATCAGGCTGGAGTGTGGTGCTCCACCTGCCTCAAGGTGTTCCCAGCAGGAAGAGCCAAGGAAAACGTCAGGAGCAGCAGGCGAGCGGCAGAAGTTGATCCCACAAAACAATTAAAGGGATGAGCTTCCAAAAAGCTCGTTAATTGGCTGCAGGCACAGGGAAGCTGGAAGGGTGGGGAAGGGCTTGGGGAGTTCAGGAGGCTGCTGAGGAAGGGATTTTGTTCCTGGGAGTTCTCAGCCCTCCCTCCTTCCACAGGGATTGGAGCTGCACGGAGCAGCCACGCGCTCTTCCAGCACCGAAAGCACGCATCCAAACCTTGGGCTAACGCAGGGAAAGGCGGATGCAAAGCCCCATTCAGCAGCACAGAACAATAAATCCTCCTCAGAGTTTCCAGGAACCTGGAGATTGTGGCCTGGAGCTTTTCTTTCCAGCACACGTTGTCAACACGATGACATCAGCACATCCCGATACATGCGGGCCTCATCCAGCCCGGAGCTTCACTCCACTCCCCATAAACATCCCACTCCCACTCCTCTGGACTTCCAGGGCCATCAATCTCCCTCCTTGGGGCACTTTCAGCCTGAACCTCCAGCGATGAAATCATGGATCTGGGATATGACTCAGAAGGGCCGTGACTCACCCGCCTGAGCACTGGAGTAGCTCCATCTCCTTGTTCCTGGGAGCAGCTCCTCCATCCCCTCATCCCTGGAGCTCCATCCCCTCATCCCTGGAGCTCCATCC
>NC_031780.1:1718795-1763362 GCF_001522545.3 Parus major
CCCTCATCCCTGGAGCTCCATCCCCTCATCCCTGGAGCTCCTCTCATGGGCTCCATCCCCTTATCCTTGGATCCTCTCAGGCTGGTTTGATGTTGGCCACTGAGATGTTCCAAAGTTTGGCCCAGATTCATTTGGAATGTTCAGTTTTGGATATTCCCAAGCTGTGTTGGTAGAACACCAACGTGAACACCAATCCCACACTCGCACTTCTCCCTGCCCCAGGATGAGGTGGAAAGGCACCAGTTCAGCAGTTTGGGAACACCTGGATTTTGGTCCCATTCCTTTGCTTCTGTCCCAGATGGAGGCTAGATTTAGGAGGAAAATCCAGACCTGCTCCTTGGCAGAGCAGACACACAGTGAGGACGGTTTGCTTTGGCAACTTCCTCTAGGAATATATAAATATATATCAATATATACATTTTAATATCTTTGGCAAATAAAGGAACATAAAAAGAAAAGTCGGTTGGCCTTCCTGGCTGAGCCAAGAACGTACTTTAGGTTGAAAAATAGACACTGAAAAGGACGGAGCCAGAAAAGAACCCTCCAAATCAAACATTTTCCCTGCTCTGAAGCTGCTTTAGGAATTGCTGATGCCACAGATCCGTGTCAGGGATGGAGCACGTTGCTCCTGGGAAGTGGCTGATCCACAAAACACAGGCCACACCTTTAGGGAGACAAATATGTGTTCAAGCAGGTCCAAAATCCCATATTTATTAACGTGTTCTCATGCTCTGGAATGGATATCACCCTGTGTAAATCACTGGGCTGATGCTGCACAATGAGGCAAAAGAGCAACCACGTGTTCAGAGTGGAATTGTTCTCCTTCTCCTTTTCCCTTTTCCTTGCCTGATGTTAATCCCAAAACTTGTAGGTTCTCTCTCTCGCCCCCAGCTTCTCCCTGACCTTAGATCCTACCAGCTCCTTGACAATTAATGTGGATTTTTCATATGGAGAAGGAAATTTTTCACTTTGAGAGGGCTCCAGGAGGCCAAGGCTTGGCCAACACAGAGCAGTCCAAGGAGCAGGGCAGGGATGGATGGAATATTGGGAAGGAATTCTTGGCTGGGAGGGTGGGGAGGGATGAGCACAGGTGCCCAGAGAAGCTGTGGCTGCCCTGGATCCCTGGAAGTGCCCAAGGCCAGGCTGGAATCACCTGGGATAATGGAAGGTGTCCCTGCCCACGGGACTGGATGAACTTTAAGATCCTTCCCAATCCAAATAATTCTGGGATTCTATATCAAGGGAAGTTTGATAATTAAATAAGGAGACAATAGAGGACTTTAGGGTTAAAGGAAGCTATGGAAAAGTTCTGGGAAGTTTGCTTGGCACTGCCCCAGTCCTGGCTGCAGCCATCAGAGCAAGGAAGATTAAAGGACTTCATGGTATTTGTAGAGATTTTCCCTAAGCTGGAGAGACAAGAACAAAATTAAAAAAAAGGTGAAAAGGGAATAAAGAAAATCTCCTAAGAGGGAAGAAACTGAGAAAGGAGAGGATGGTGACAGAAAACACTGATGGAGGAAGAGGCTGAGAGAGGAAAAGCAAAGATCAGGGATAAGAGGAGCTGGACAAGGCAAGAGTCCAGAAAAGGAATCCAAGGAAAGGAAGCCCAGGCAGCATCAGGGAGCTGAGAGGGTGAGAGACCTCTTGGAAACTCAGGGGGGGCTCCCAGAGCATTCCACCTAAATCCAATAACGTGTTCTGGGGAGAGAGCCAGGGGGAGCCAGGAGATGAGGGGAGCAGGGAAGAAAAAGGTTGTGTTTTATGAGTTTTTCCTTGGAAAAATCTCACGGTGAAAGGGCAGAGGGGCCAGAGCAGCCGCTGCAGGCAGGAGTCAGGCCCTGCCAGCAGCAGAGGGGGGCCAGGCTCAAAGACACCCCCAAAACCATGCAAGAAACACTCCAAGTTCACCTTTTCTGGGAGGGAAACCAGGACCCCTCGTATTCCAGCCCAAAACGTCGAGGGGGATGGGAAACAATGGATTTTCCTTCCTTCCACGTGCAGCCAAGATGGAAAGGCAGGTGGAAAGTGGTTTAGGATTGCAAGTCAGGAGACTTCTCCTCATGCCAGCTCTACAAATGACATCATTCCAGCAAATTGGCTGGAGTTCAAGCCCAGGAATGCCCGGATCAGGCATTGGGATATTTAGGGGTGTGTTCTCCTCTGGATAGACGGGATGATTCCAGCAGCAGACTTCCCTCTCCCCCTGCCCAGGGCACAGCAGGAACCCCAAATCAAATAAACTCTGGCAATGCTACAAATCCATGGGTCTGGGATCCCTGAGATCCCAAAGCCCAGGTTTCAGCAGGAACTGGCACCAGCCTCTCTCCAATGTGAAGTTTTCCTTCTAAACCTGCAGGAATCACATCCCCAAACTCCCAGGGTTTCTGCTCTCCCTCCCTGGCAGGGTGGGAGATTCCCCACTAAGGGATGAACATCTTGAACCAGACAGCAACTTCCTGAATGTCCCCAAAACTGAGTCACAGCTCCCTTTAATCTAATAAACACTTCCAGGGCTGCTGACTCCATCTCCCTATAATTCCCAAAATCCCACAGATTTCTCACTCCTCTCCACTGGTTTTCTCTTTTTCCTCCCTGGGGAAGGCCACCAAGAAGAGCTGGATCATTCCAGGCCTTCTGCTGCAGATCCAGCCCTAAGTGTAACCCACACAAAATCCCCCACATTCCCATTTTTCTTCCCATTCTCTTCATTTCCAGGACAACAAATCCAAATGCCACCAAAAAGCTGGGAACAGCCCTGGCTGGGGTTGTGCTGGCACATAATAAACAGCCCCTGCTCCTGGGTGTTTGTAACTCAAATAAAATTAAATAAAAACCAACCCAAAAAAAATCCCCCAAAACCACAAAAAAAACCCCGCAAGTCCTAGGAACTCAAATCAGTAATTCTGCTGGTTTTATTGCAAAGAAAAACATTTTTAAACTTAGAGAGCCCTTTTCTTTCTGTAGGTCCAGAGATTAAATTTATGTCCCTCTTGCAACTCTTAATCCAAAGCATTAAGGCAGCAGAGGCAGCCAGGATCCTCTGGAAAGCTGGGAATATTTATGAGCAGGCATTGGGCCTCTTTATATCAGCAAGGAGTGGTGGAGGGAACGACTGGAGAATGCACTTGAGGAGATTTACTTCCCTCCCGCTGGGAATTCAGTGTCTGGAGCATCCACAAATCCTGCCATGACATAATATTCCATAAAAGAAAAATATGGCAGCGATGTTTTATTTCTACATAAAAAAGCCTCGTTTTAATTAAAAGGAAAAACACAGAGGGGTCTTATCAGGGGGTTTGGCAAGAAATAAGTGATGCCTTCAGTGTTATACAACCAAAAACTACTGGAAGAATTTTTTTTTTTAAAAAAAAACACTTTATTTTATATCTAGCCTGAGACACATTTCTCCAGCAGAGTTATTGGGAGGGTTTTATTCTGGTAAGGAACAGGAGGATAATTGTGTTCCCTATGAACATTTTATTGTGTCACTCCAGAGCAGCCCCTCAAGGTCACTGTCCCCTGTCCCTCCTGGAGGGGAGGCCCCATCCCAGCAGGAATTCAGCCCAACCCCTTCAAACCTCGGCACCTTTTCCGACTTTTGGCATCTTCCCCGTGCCTTCATCCAGTTTGGTTTGCGCCGATTGCCATTCCAGCTAATTTCTCCTGGAGCCCAACTCAATGACTCAATCCCAGCACAGTCCAAGATCTCAACTCCTGCCTGCTTTTGGGTGGAAATCTGGGATATTTTCCCTTCTTTGGCGCAGTTCTCACCCCCAAGTGTGAAATGACCTGAGCGCCTTCAAAGCTTCAGCTTGGGACGGCTCCTGCTCCGCTTGGAGCCAGATTTGGGTCTATTTTGGGTGAAATCCTTCCTGGAGCAAAACCAGGACACCTCTGGAGAATGAGTCGAGGTCTTGGAGGTGCCTGTGTGCTTCCATCAGCCATTGCTGCTCATGGAGAGAGGGAAACGCTTCCCTGCCCTTCCCATTCCCAGTCCAAGCCCCACTGGACAATTCCACAATTCCCTGCAAACCATCAGCCTTCGGTCACCCCAGGTCCCTCGGGCCATTCCAGTGGCCACCATGGAATGGTTTGGGTTGGGACAGGCCTCAAAGCTCGTCCTGCTCCCTGGGCAGGGACCTTCCCTACCCCAGGGAAGGTCCCTGCACCTCCTGGAAAGGTGGGAATGCCACACGTTGCTCCTGCAAGGAGCAATCCCAGCTGGAAAACCCCAAAACTGGGATCACAGCAAGGTCCTCTGTGCTCCATGCCAAAATCTGGATAGCACCTCAATATTCCAGCCACGGAGTCAGAGCAGATCCAAGCACTCCAGAGTCACCTCCCAGTTATTTTTCCAGAACTTTCCGTGCCCTTCCTGCCCCTGGCACGGAGCTCAGCAGGGATCTGCTGTCTGATCCCACGGAGCGGGGCTGGAGCTGCAGAAGCCTGAGGATGACTCACGTCACACACATCAGTCTGGGCTTCTGGATTTTATTTTTACTCCAGTGAAACATCCAGCTTGCCCTGGAGCAATCCCATTAGTCACGCTGGCTCCTGGGAACGGGCAGAGTCCGAGCGGGATCAAGAGTCAGATGTGGTTTCCTCCTTTTTGATTTGATTATTATTCATCAGGAGTGAAATTCCTGCCTCGGGATGAGCCCTGTCCTGCAGCCCTTCCATGGAATATAGGTCACCTAATTTCAACCCTGGAGACACAAACAGCTGCTGAGAAAAATCCTTTTCAGATTTCCCGAGAAGTTTTTTGGGACAGGAGCAGCGCTTGCTCTGTGGCCTCAAAGCCTGACTCTGTCTCGCTTTAAATCCGGAATTCTTGAGTTAAAGCACCCTTGCAGAGGAGAAATATCCATGGAAGACAGAAAGGCTCATTAGCATGGAGGGAGAAAATCCCCAGGCAGTGATTAAGGGCTTTAGGAGGACCCTGGGGACTTGGTGCATCCATGAATTATTTGTTGTGTTTATTGCTCTGGGATCCGAGCAGGATGAATCCATCTGCTAAAACTTAAAGCTGTAACTCCAAACCATAACTCAGAGCTAGGATGGAGCTCCAGGCAAGCACACGGAGTCCTTGGGATGCTCTGGATGACTCAGGATTCCAGCATCTCCTCAGGCAAAGGGTCTCCAAATTTCCTCCCAAACCCAGACAAAATCCTCCTCTCCACACACCAAAAAAAGGGATTTAAACACTGGATGGAGCAAAAAGGAGCTGCTTTTCCAGCCTGTCAGGGTGGAGGACAGGACTGGGAGGTTCTGATTAAAAAGGAAAGTTCAAAGATGATAAATCCAAGTCTGAGCTACTTCCAGCCATGAGTGCTTGGAGGGATCCTGCCTCAGAAGGATTCCACACTCCGGGATCATCGCTCCTTCCCATTCCCTCCCACCCAGCTGAATCAGGAGGTCACCAGCTCCACTTCCCCCTTTCCCAGCAGACTTTAGAGCTGCAAGGCTGGGACATTTCATCCCAACCCAGAGAACCTTTTGGGGGATTTTCTGGTGGGAGATTTTCCCTCAAAGGAAAGCCCCAGGAGGGCAGTGTTTTGTACAACCCTGGGACGCAGAGAACGTGAGGGGCTGTCACAGTTTGGGCTGGGACACCAGTACCTTTCCATTCGGGATAAAAACAGCACCTGAATCCGAGCCAGGCCTTTTCCCAAGGAGGGAGAATCCCTCAGACTTTCTCCAACCCACCCAGATTTTATCAAACTTGCTGTTAAATCCAGCAAACAGCTCGCGAGCCACCAGGAACAGGGAGACCAAAACAAAACTCGCTGTGGGAAAACAACAGCTTGTTGGGAAAGCTCTGCACTCCCAGCCTCTGTCTGCAGACACAACATCCCTCAGGAAGATCCCTGGCATTGCTCACTTCCAGTCAAGAGCCCTTCTTGCCAGAGGGGAGGGAAATGGGATTGGGAAAATGTGGCTTTGTCTGAGGGCCTGAGCAGCATCTTGGCTGCATCTGCTCCTCAGCATCCCACTGCTCCCAACAGGAGCTCTCTGTGGCTCCCACCGCAGCCATCCATCCCTTACCAGTCTGCTTTGGTTTTGCAGCCAGGAATTCCCAATTTCCCGGTTCCAGCCAGCAGCTCCGAGGACAGACCAGTTGTCTCCAGTTCGGAGGCCTCACACTGAATGGTTTGGGTTGGGAGGATCTCAGAACTCATCCCATCCCATCCCTGCCATGCCAGGGACACCTCCCTCTGTGCCAGGGTGCTCCATCCAACCTGGCCTGGGACACTTCCAGGGATGGGGAAGCTGCTCTGGGAAATCCACTCCAGACTCTCTCCACCCTCACAGGGAAGGATTTCTCCAACTCATCCTTGGGATTACAGCCCTGCCTCACAGCCGCTCTGGGCTGCACAGCACCCCAGACTAAAACAGAGCCCCAGATCCACAGCTTTTGTTACATTTCCCCTGTTGATTTGTTTTAAAGCCAAGACAGGAGCAATAATAAATCAGAGGACAAAGCCCAGCTCGTTTTCCTTCAGCCATAATGAACTTTCAAGCTCATTCCAGCAATGATGACGCTGCACACGACTTTACCTCCGCAAAGGTGAGAGATGGGAAACAAAAGGGACGTGAAAAACGTAAAATTAGTTAAAACAACTGGAATAAAAATCCCCAATGAGCCAAGGGTTTGAGTAGATTCATTTAGTGAGACAAAGCAGGAATCCTGTGGTGAAAGCCATGCAGAATTCCAGGGATTTCACCTCCGAGATGTATCCCAGGGCAGGATACTTGACAGTGACTCAGGAAGAAACGAGGGAGGAGAATGCTGTAATGAGTTCTGAGAGGAAAAGCCTGCCGGAATTGATGGGTTTTAAAGCACTTCCAGAAGTTCAGCCTTGTTTGCAGGTTGGATGAGAACCACAAATTGAATCAGAGCTCACTTTGTTAGAGCAGCACGGCCACAGAATTCCAAGGAAATAAGAGGGCTTTTAGAAATATAAATATGAAAACTCACAGAGCCCTCAGCCTGCCTTGCACTGCACCCTCACATTTGCATTTCACAGCATAAAGGTCCTTTGATTCCCCAAAAACACCCCCTGGAGCTCGGGACAAGGCTCCAGCTGGAACCAGAGGAAAACCATTCGGAGCAAACAAACAAACCAACCAAGGCCAAGGCAGCAAAGTGCCAATCCCATCCCAACTCTTCTCACTGCCCGTTCCCTTCAGGAATGGCCTCGGAGATCCCCGGATGGGAGGAAGGAGGATGAGCTCTCCTTTCAGGAGGAATGGGTGGGATGGGGAGAGCACTGGCCAGGGAAAACTCCACAGTGAACCATCCCAGGGCTCACCCCAAGCTTCCTCCTGAGGAATTCCAGCTCCACGTGGCTGGCAGGGCTTGGAAACAAGCAGCAAGCTGGGGAAGGACGCTCACCTGGAAGGTCAGCACCTCCAGATTCCCTCACAGCGATGGGATCCCATGGGATTCTCCTGGAGATCTCTCCCAGATCCCTCTCCAGGCTCACGGCAGCGGCACCTCTGCTCTCACCGCAGCTCCCACGGCAGTGGCCGGGCTCCATCCCTATTTATCCCGGCATCCCCGCTCCCGACTCCCCACCCCACATCCCTCTGACGTGAGCAGGGGCGATCCGGAAGCTCCGGCCCCTGGGATTGCTCCCTGCTGCCCACTCATCCTCACGCAGAGCTGTGGCCACTGGCAGCAGTGGGAATCTCCAGCCACATCTGCCGGAAGATGGAGCATTCCTGGGTGGTCCTGGAGGGAGCCCCACGCTCCTGACAACATCTCCACTCGCCCACTTCCCACCCCGGCTCCAATGGACATCCTGAACTTTAGCACATCCATAAAATTAGCGGGGCAGTCGTTAACTGTGTCATCCTACAAACACTCCCTGGCTGTTCCAAGCTCTCCCGTTCATCCCATTCCCAAAGGAGCACTTCCAGCGTGGGGAGATGGAATTCCACATCCCCTTCCCCTG
The DNA here is from genome assembly GCF_001522545.3 of Parus major. Lineage (NCBI taxonomy): Eukaryota > Metazoa > Chordata > Aves > Passeriformes > Paridae > Parus > Parus major. The sequence continues at coordinate 1,726,754 of NC_031780.1, forward strand.
CTGGAATTCCACATCCCCTTCCCCTGCTGGAATTCCACATCCCCTTCCCCTGCTGGAATTCCACATCCCCTTCCCCTGCTGGAAGGTTGTACCAGGAGGGATGAGGAGAAGGAAGGACAAGGCTGGCACTGTTGGCTGCTCTTTCCCAGCTTTCCTGAGCCTCTGGATGCTTGGTGCTGCAGCTCCAGGTGCTGCAATCCCTGAGTGCCAAATCCAAACATGGATCAACAACAGGCTCCGAGGGCCTGAGACCACTCATTTGTCAGGAAATGGATATTCTGGGTTAGTTTGGAAGCCTCCACACCATCATCCCGCTTATCCTGCTCTTCCCCATCCTAAAAATCCTCATCAAGGGCATTATCCTTGGGGGCAGCGCTGCCAGCCCTAGGGGCTGCACAGGGAAGGTCATGGAGAGCAATTCCTCCCTCGGAATCATCTCCCAGTTCCTCCCAGTTCCTCCCTGCCATCCCCACACCTGAGTGCTCACAGCTGGGGATTCCCCAGCCCTGGAAGAGCTCAAGGGAAGGGGCTTGGAGCAACCTGGAACAACCCATGGCAGGGGATGGAACTGCAGGAGCTTTAAGGCCCCTTCCCACCCAATCCAGTCTGGGATCCCATACTGGGAGCTCAGCTCCCATCCCAGCCCTGGAGCTTGGTGAAACCCAAGACAAACAGACCAAGTGACTCCACCCACTAAACCTAAAAAAACAGGGAAAAGTCGGGAATTTTATTTTTTTCCCCCTCCCTTTTTAATTTCTCCTCGTATCCGTAACCACAAAGCAAACAACCTCCATCTGCAGAGCCATGTTCTCCTGCAGGAAGGAGAGGGGGTGTGGAAAAGCCCTGGGGAGAGGGCTCAGCTGCCGAGCAGGATGTTCTGCAGAGAGACAACACAGTCAGGGCTGCTGAGAACAAGGCAAGGTGGGCTTTGCCTTCCTTATCTCCCCTCCTTTTTTCTTTTTGAACACCCCAGGGCCCATCCTGCCAGCAGAATTCCCACCTTGGACTCTCCCTGCTGAGGGGAAGGTGCTGGGGATGCACCCAAGGGTCGGCACCTGCATTTGAGGGAAGGCATTTTGGGAATGGTGAACAACGTGCCCAGGGTTGAAAAGAGTTTGGAGATGCGGATTCCACCTTCTGGCTGTAACCAGGAGAGGATTCTTCCTCCTGGTGCAATTCCCCTTCCACTGCTCCCTGCAGGAGGAGAGGAAAGAGAAGCGATCCCGAGGTTTATCCCGACTCATTCCAGCTCTTGGAGCCCGCTGACAGCCCAGGAGACACCGGGAAATGCCTCATTTTCACACGTGGGAGGGAAACTCCCAGCAAAGCTTCGATCCCAGCAGCTCCATCATCATCATCACCTTAACTCTGCCTTACCCCAATTAGGCTGAATGTTCCCCCAGCAATAAAGAGCAGGAAATTGGAATTTCAGGAGGATTTTCAGACACTCGGAATGCCCAGGACACAAAGCCACTCGCCCCTGGTGGGAGCTAAACCTTGAGAGCTCCACAAAAAAGGGATTTTTCCCGTTTCCCTTGAACTCAGAGCGCTGAAATCCTGCGGGGCGCACGGGAGGAATTTCATTTCATTTCACACCAAGGCATTAATGACATTCCCATCCCAAGGAACCCCATCCAAACCTATATTCCAGCAGCGCCAGCTGTTTGCCTCGACAATGAGCTCAGAGCAACTTAAACATTCATTTGCAGCAGCTGGAAATTTGGCAGGACGGGAGGGGAACATCTGAGTGGGGTGGACACGGTATGGATGTGCTGGAGGAGGGATGAGGGCAGGGGCTGCTCCAAAAGTCACCTCCAACGCCCCTGGGGCAGCAATTTGGTGTCACACAAGCCTGGTGAGATCCTCAAATCCTCTGCCACGGCATCTGAGGAAGCCCAGCCCTGGCAGGTCCATCTCTGCTCCCTCCCAGTGTCACCACCAGCCCTGGCTCCAAAGGCTGGGGATGGCTCTGGAAAAGTTTAACCTCCTCGTGATTCGCAGATTCCAGCCAAATGTAACGAGATCAAAGTCCAGGCTCTTTTTATGACCTCACCTCCACAGAATCGTGGAATGGTTTGGGTTGGAAGGGAGCAAAGCTCAGCTCATTCCAACCCCCTGCCAGGAGCAGGGACACCTTCCACCACTCAATTCTTCACTTAAAGCACTACAGCCTATTAAAAAAATTGAATTATCCTTTAAAAAAAATAAAAAATCACCTCCTCATGCACAAAGAAAAGCTGTCTGACACCTGGGAAAATGTGTTTTTCCAGTGAATCCAGTGGAAAAAATCAAATTCAAAGCGAATCTGAAAGGATGTGTGAAAGTGACAGGACAAAGATTTACACCTAACACTGATTAACGTTACCCAGTGATTGATAAATCCAATTATTTGGTACCCAGCATATTTCCATTATCCAGGATTCCTAATAATGCTCATGCTGCGAGTTCAAAAATTCCCATTTTCCTTGCGAAGGTTCCCTCCAGGTCCCCAAAGAGACTTTTGGAGGCTTCATTCACAACACAATTAACCCAAAGCAGAGCTCAAAGCTCAGAGTAACTTCTCTCCCTAATTCTCCCTGTTCCACACTGAAAACCCTTCCCTGAAAATCCATTTGTAGGGATTCTGGCCATAACAGGAGGAAGGGGAGAGATCCTGGGCTGTTTCCAAGCAGAATTTTGGGATATTTTGGGTCTCATGGCTGGGCTTGCACTGCAAACCCTTTCCCAGATCACATCTGGCCAGATGTGCTCCCTCCCTGCTCCACGCAGCAGGCACAGATGGAATTCTGCACCGCATCCAGGTTTAGATTATGGCAAAAAGAGCTAAAAAAGAGCTAAAAACTCAATTCCTGCCAGGCTTTGAGCCCCACCACGCCCAGCCCTGCAGCCCAACACCAGCCCAACCCAGCTTTCCTCCACAGAATTTGTGGGGAAAATCCCATTCCTGTGCCCAGGAAGAGGTTTTGGAGATGCCACAAAACCAGTTTGATTAAAGACACACAGATCAAAGAGTGTTCACGTGCTGAGCTCTTCCCACCTTTTCTGGGTGGTTCTCCTTCAGAAATGTTTGGGAATTCGGCACAAATGGATCAGCTGGAAGAAGAGAGCAGCAGCTCCCTCTCCCTGCTTGGTTCCTCGCAAAATGCTTCTTTTTCCCCTGCTCAAAACTCCACATTTTTCTTTGGACACGGCTCCATGGGATGAGCAGGGAGTTCAGGAGAGGGACCCACGCCCTGAAAATCTTTTATCGCCAACATTTCAACTCCAGGCATTTTTTGGAGGTGAGAAAACCCCGCTGAGCTTGGGAGCTTGGAAACTTCTCCCCCTCTCTAGGAATCCAGAAGAAGAGATTTCCTGGGGAGCGTTATCCAGGCTGGAATCCAGAGGGGCTGCACAGGTTTGGGATGGAGGTGTCCGGAACATCAACCACGATCCAGCTCGTGGCATTCCCAGTTCCGTGGGAGCACAGCCAAGGCCTGGGGGGCTGTGCTGAGACCTCAGGGGTATCCAAGAGTTTTGTGGATGTGCTCCAGAGCTCTGGCTTTCCTGGAGGATGATCCAGCTCCCTTTGAAGCTGTCAGTCCTGTGTGCTCCCAACCACACAGGGATGAGCAGCACAAAGACTTCCCAGAGAAAAGATGGAGCTGTGGCCGTGCCAAGGATTTGGGAGAAGCTCAGGGATGGGCAGAACAATTTATCCAGGGAAAAAAACAGCTCCTGGGTCCTGTGGGCAAATCCCACCGTGACCACAAGTGGTGGAAATTTGAATTATTGGGGAAAAGGTCCCGTTACAAACCATGGAGGTCTGGGCAGAGCTACAGGAGCAGACATTTTATGGCCTTCCTGTGGCTCAGAATTCCAGGTGGGAAGAGATCTCAGGAAAGTCTGGAAGAAAAAGAGATTCTGCTGCAGCCCATAAACAGCCCTGACCCAAAGCAGGAGGGGCTGGCACAGTTTCAGGGCACTATGGAAAGAAATCAGATCCCTCTTCCAGCATCCCATCATTCCTGGTGGGAATTTGCTCCATAAGACAAAACCTGAGCCTGCTCCACATTTAGACAGCTCAGGCAAAGCCTTGGATTATTTATTCAGTGGTGATGGGGAGAAAACACATTCAAATTCCCAACAAACAACATCCAGCTCCAGGAGAAGGGAATACTGAAGGAATAATGGGAAGTTTTCCCAGAGCTGATAACATTTTAACAGGAAGGTTTATGGACACCCTCAGGTGGAGCAAACGGTTTTAAATGGAGAATATTCCATTGAAAAATTGGTTTTTCTCATCAAAATTTCAATTAAAAGTTGATGGGAGGAATTTCATCGCTCTTCACACAGAATTATAGCAAAAAATGTAATAATTTACATTTCTGGCATGAAAATAAAAATTGCCCCTTTCCCAATAAACTTTTGGATAGACTCCACATCAGTTTCCTCAAGTGCACTGTTATTCCCTCCTGAGAGAACCATGGAATGCTTTGGGTTGGAAGGGACCTTAAGGATCACCCCATCCCACCCCTGGGACACCTTCCACGTTCCAGGGTGCTCCAAGCCCCATCCAGCCTGGCCTTGGACACTTCCAGGATTGGGGCAGCTCTGTAGAGCCAATTCCACCTTTTTTTTCCCCCCAAAGATACAGAAAGTTTCCAAGGAAGAGAATTCCCTTCTCCACCTGTTTTTGCACCCCTCATCCCATGCCCAGCAGCACAGAACATCTGGCTCCCAATAGCCCAGGATTCACCTGGGATCTTCCCACATGGATTTTTGTTTTCCTGTGCTCAGAGGATGCATTCGGGGTTATTAAAACCCCAAATGTGATTTGGAAAAGATCCTGATTCTAATCAAAGATGGGGAATAAAGAGGATGCAATTGGAAAAGGATGGAGCTGAAGCCAGAGGGAAATAAAAGCTGGAGAAGTGACAGTGAGGCTCTTTTAGGACTTTCCAAGCTGGTTTCATCCTTTTTTTTTCCATTCTGGAAAAAGACAAGGATTCTGTGTAAACAGAAAAGGAAGGAAAAACAAAAGGAAAAGGGAAAGGTTTGCTCCTGTCAAGTGGGATTAAACTCCTGCAGGGTGGGATGATGTCATTCCACCTCCTGCTTTCCATCAGCTGGACACGTGGAGTGTGGAGCAGCAGTGCCAGGGGAAATCCCAGAGCAGCCCCAGATCCCAGATGGGTTAAAGAATGGGAAAAAAGCCAATTTCCAGTTCCAAAGTATCCCTTCGATCTTCCCTGGGAGGGTGGGGAGGCCCTGGAATGGATTTCCCAGAGAAGCTGTGGCTGCCTTTGATCCCTGGAGTGTCCAAGGCCAGGCTGGACGGGGCTGGGAGCAGCCTGGGACAGTGGAAGGTGTTGGGATTGGAACTGGATGGGTTTAAGGTCCCTTCCCACCCAAACCATTCCAAGATCTTGGTGCTTTCAGGTTCCCAACCCTCGTGGGGATGAATCAGCAGATCCATCTTTTCCAGGGAAAGAACTGAGCCAAAAGAGAGATCAGATCCAAAGGCAAAATCTGAACTCCAGGATTCCCGAGGGCTCATCCCACAGAAGGAATTCTTCTGGAGCTGGGTCCATGCTCTGGATCAGACACTTCTTCAAGGAAATGTTTGTTCCTCCCCTTTTCCCTGCCTACAGCTGCTCTGGATGGTTTGGAGGCTGGAATCAGGTGCTGAAATCCTTGTGGGAATCCACCACGTGGAATTCGTTGGAATTTGTTTAATTCCTTGGAGCCTGGGTCAGGGATATCCATCCTCCAATTAATCTCAGGAGTTGGGGGCATTCAAATGCCCTCTCCTAAGGCAGGAATCACCTCGGGGCAGGATCCCCGTGGAAGGTGACTCAGCAGAGCAGGAATTCTGGGTTTTTCCAAACTTTGGGAGCTGGGAATGGCATTTGGAGCTAACAGTCCAACCCCAAGCCACATCAGTAAATCCCTGGATGTTTGGCAGGTGCCCATCCCAAGAAAGAGCCACCAACACTGGGATCCTTCCCCAGCCATTCCTGAGGGATCCCAGGAGCTGCAAAATCACCCAAGGGAATTTCTCCAGGAATCCAGCTTGGAGGAGCCACCTCCAAAAGGCCCCTGAGGCATCTGCCACGCTCCCAGTGAGCTCCATGGAGCCACAGCTGGGGCTGGATGCAGCTGTTGAGCACATCTGGGAGCCCAAGCAGCAGGAAAACAGCTGCAAACAGCTGGATCGGGATAAAAATGCCACCCTGGAGCACTCCACGGGGCTGGATGTGCAGAATGCAAATAAAACCCCAAACCATTCTGTTTGCTGCAATTCCCAGACAAAACACGGCTGATCCCGATGAACCCAAGGCTGCTCCTTCCCAAGCAAACACAGCCAGAGGCAGATCAGCTCCGTGTTGGCTTTTCCCAATGAAATCCGGGTGGTTTTGCCCAGAGGAGCCGACAGAAATCCGAGCAAACGGCAGCAAAGGACAGGAGAAATCTCCTGCATCCCCAAATATGCAGCAGTGGAGGGGCTGCAGAGATGCCAACTGGCAGAAAACAGGGAGGGAACAGAATATTCCTAAGAAACCTCCTCATTTCCCCCATCCAAAGGAGCCAGGAGGAAGGGGGAGCTCAAACCTTTGCCCTAAAATCAGGGTGAGAGGGAAAGAAAACTCTGGGAAGGAGAATTTTTAATGTGACCACCCAGTAAAAGGAAAATAAAAATAGTAACAGGGAAAGCAAACTTCTGCTCCCTCGCTTTTTCCTTATTTTAACCGTTTGCTCAGAAATATCCCTACACAATCCACCAAATTTGAAGTTTCTATCAATTATATCAGTTCTTAAGGAATGTGGGAATGCTCCCACTTGGCTTGGGTGAAGCTTTCACAGGGATTTTGGGGATCTACAGCTGCTGAGGCCAAAAACAAGGAAGGAAAAGAGAGGATGAGATGGCAAGGACAGCAGAGGTGCCATAAAACCTCAAAATTCCAGCAAACCCTCAAGGAGAAAAGGAAAATGCTCTGCTGTTATCACAGGAGGGAGAGAATAGGCACTAGGATACACCAGAAATCCATAAAACTTCAGGAAACCCAGTTAGTTTTATCCTCCTTGGAAAGAAAAAGCCACCCTGAGCCTCGGGATATTTTAGGATAAAAGCCATGGCGCTTCCAGGGATTGATGGAAAGCATCACGGGGCATGTGCACAACCGTGGTGCTCCTGAATAACCTCCTGGATTTCACAGTGCAGGATCAGCCCCTGGGAATTCCTGGCTGCAGGGAATCCAGCTGGACACAGGGATCTTGCTCTGACACGAGCCCAGCGCTCGGTGCTCCCGAGGAAGTCCATCTTCCCTCTCTCTGCTTCCTTGGAATATCGGGCTGCTTGTTCTGGCTGTCCCCTCACCACCTTTCCTGTCCCAGTCCTCTCCCAGCATTCCCAACACGTCCCAGCATTCCCAACACATCCCAGCATTCCCAACACGTCCCAGCATTCCCAACACGTCCCAGCATTCCCAATGTGTCCCAGCATTCCCAACACGTCCCAGCATTCCCATACACCATGGATCCCAGCCTGCAAAGGTCAGCGCGATCATTTGATGTTCTCGGAACGTCTGGATTCCTTCAGGATTTCCCTTGTTCCAACAAAAAAAGAATGGATGGAATGAAGGAAGTGGGGCAGCCGGCCCCAACTCCAGGTGCAGCCTACCCCAAACCCTTCCCAGCCAGCTGAGCTCCCCTTTGGGCATCGGCTGAAATCCCAAAAAAGCTCAGGAGCCATCAGGTGGTCACGAGACGTGGAGCTGCTGTCAGGAAATTTCTCCACCGTGGTTTGAGGTTCTGCCTTCCAGCCTTATTTTCCTCAAGCTCCCTTTTCTTTCCTTGAAAATAATCCCTTCGCTCGGATTCTTGTGGTGCAAAGCTTCCAGTAAGTTCCAGCCTGGAATCCAGGCAGGGGGATGGATTATCTGCCTGCAGTAGGACACCTCTCTCCCAGCAGCCTAATAACATAAAAATGTTATATTTGAAGTGCTGCTCCCTCAATAATACCTTTAAATGGACTCCATTTATTTGAGCATTATAAATAAAAGTGCTGGCACACGTGGAAGTTTCTCTTGGAAAAGGGGAACAATGAACTCTCCAGCTCCTTCAGCCTCTCGGAGCTCTGGTTGCCAACCTCGGAACTGCAACTCTCCAAGTGACTTTAATAAGCAAAATATTCCATTTTCCATGTATTGTTGCTCCTCAGAATGGATCCAGTTCTGGGGAGTGATGAAGAAAAGCTGCAGATTTCTGCAGAGCAGAACCAAAACTCATCCAAAGCTCATCAGAGCCCATTCCAGGGGCTGTGACCATCACTTGGACATTGCCTTCATCCTTGGCCAGGAAAAGAGGACCAGCTCCATGCTCTTCTCCAGAGCTTCCAGGTGCCTCCTGCTGCTGGAGCTTTGGTCCTTCTTACACTATGCAAGAAGCCAAATAATTATTCCAAACTCCAGGTCCCCAGAGTCTGGAAAACTGCAAATCCAGACCCAAACCTTGGTACTTTGAGCTCATCATTTCACGGGGGAAGTTGGAATAGCCCTCAAGAGATCCTTATCAGTGGCGTTTTCCAGAGCTCCATGAACGCTTTCTCTGCCTTTTATTTTTTTTTAATAATTCCAGCATCAATTGGAAGCTCTGGGGATTTTTCCACATGTTCTGACACATTGCCTCCATCCCCTTGGATACAGAGCTGTTCCTGGAGGGGTGGCTCGTGTGGTGCTGACAGTTCTGAGCACCTCATGCTGCAGGAAAGAAGAGCTAAAAGCCTTTTCCCCTGGATAAAAAAAGAAAGAGGGAACTTGAGGAGCTCCAAGGGGGAAATGAGGCAGCACCAGCAGCACCTGTGGGCACAGAGAGCTAGGAACACAAAAACCTGTTTAAACCATGATCCCAAAGCTCCTGGAAGCAGGTTGGCCCTCTGGATAAGTGGTTGTGTTGCTTCCAATGACTTCATCCCGAAGAAGGGTGGCCATTGGGCTTGGAGGGCTGGATTCTCTCCAATATTCCCTGGCTCAATCCCTCCCCAAGCCCCATTATCTCCAGTCGTGCTCGGAGCTCATCCCACCGCTCCGGAGATTCCCCAGGCACCGCCTTCCATCCGACGGGTTTTTCCTTTGCCAGAAAAACACTGCACAGCCTTGACCTCCCCGTTCTGGCATCGCCGCTTCCCATGGAACGCGCGCCTGCTTTCGCATCCAACTGGGATAACTGAGGGTGTTTGTGTTGTAACTCCGATCCAGCTGCGGGGCCGAGGAGCGGAGCAGTCCTGCAGCCATCGGCCCGGTGCTCCCCGGCAGAGCAGCTGAAGGGTGGGTGTGGAGCTCCACCGAGGGCTCCCCACCCCGACCCACTTCTCCTTTCCCCAAGGATCCCCAAGGATTTGTTCCAAAAGGGTGTGGCGGCATTACGCCATGGAACCGGGACGCCGTAAAACGCCGGAGAGCAGCTCGGGGGCTGATCCCAGTGAGCGCCAGGGAAAGATGCCCGGGATGGAGCTCTTCCAGTGCGTGTCCTCCAACGTCATTCCAACAGCCCCATCCAGGTGGGCCTGCCCGCACCTTCCAGAGCTTTCTCCAGCCAGGATGGGCTCCCAAAGGGTCCTACAGCAGCTGGATCCCAAGGTCCTGGATACTGGGACACAGAGCACACCCAGCACTGAAGGAATCATGGAATGGTTTGGGAAGGGACATTGAAGTTCATCCCATTCCGCCCCTGCCATGGGCAGGGACACCTTCCACTATCCCAGGGCACTCCAAGCCCCGTCCAGCCTGGCCTTGGACACTCCCAGGGATCCAGGGGCAGCCACAGTTTCTTTGGGAACCTCCACCAGGGCCTCCCCACCCTCACAGGAAAGGATTTCTGCCCCAAATCCCCAGTGTTCCATTTCACTTCATACCCCAACTCTGTGCTCACACTCATTAAGAGGTGAATACATCCTTTTAATTAACACTGGAATTAATTTAGAACACCCCTGGAACATCCCAAATCCCTCCTGCAACACTTCATTCTGAAAATACATCTCAACTCGAGAAGTTTCTCCTCATTTTTAGGCCTTTGTTCCCTCACAGCCACACAGGGAGAGCAGCAGATTCCACTTCCCACTGAGGGCGAGTTGCAGCTGCTCCATCCACGCCAGCCCTCCCTGCAAATACATCCTGATCCTATCAATCCTCGCTAAACTCCTGGAATGGCTCTTGTTTATAAAGGCAAGACCTACAGCAGGACACTCAAAATATTTCATATCAGGCTACGCTACAGTACCTTCCTGACTGGCACGTTCAGAAAGCCTTGGAATTGATCCGGCTGGGATCAGAGCTCCCAGGCCATCGCCTGGTGATGGGAATTCGCGTGTAAAGCCAGTAGTGATAAGAGCAGGAAGTCAGGATGGTGAAAAGATGAGATCCTCATGAAAGCAACTGGCATTGTCCAGACACAAGAAAAGCTCCCAGTGGGAGCCACATCCTGCTTCAGACCCAGCTGGATTTAACACTTCCCTGGAATCTCCTTACACAAGCCCTGAGTTTTCCAGAAGAACAACCACTAACGTCAAAGCTTAACCCAAAGTGGCCTGGAAAAAACCCAAACATCACCAAATTCTGCTCCTCATACTTCCCCAAGGGCAGAACTGGATGTACTTGGATTGAGCAAGCATCTTTCCAGAAAAACACAAACGGAAATGGATTCATCCTCATCTTTACAGGGATCCTGAGGAATTTTAAGAGTCAAACTTGCGCCAACCCTGTCAAACAGACAGTGCCAAAGTGGCAGAGAAAATCTTGAATTATCCAAGTTCACTTCTGAGTTCTCCAGAGGATTTTCCAGCCATTCTCATTCCTGGGTGACAAGAAGAAAGGAGGAGCAGCTCCCATCCCAAGCAGAGCCCTCACCTCAGTCCAGTGCTGCTCCTGGAATCCAAACAGCTCTTCCCTCCAACCTCCCCCAGAACTGCAATTCCAGGTCAGCCTCAGAGGACAAAACGTTGCTCAACCCCATAAAGCAAAATGTTAATCCTTGAGGCAAAACCCAGCCTTAGTTTAAGTCAGCTCTGCATAAACCAGAACTTAAGTGGAAAAATCCTCAAGGATTGAATTAACAGAGATGTGGAACTTCCACATATTCCAGCTTTCTCTGACTGGGAATCTTGGGCGCTGTGGAAGGCTCAAGGTGGAGCATGAGGGAACTGGAGAGGGTTTGCTCAGCACATCTCCTTTGGAATGGGATCAGTGGGAGTCAGGAGCTGGCCAGAGTGGGAAGCAAAGAGGTTTGCAGGAGATTCCTCCTTTTCTCCTTAGAGCAGGAAAGTGCCTGAGGTCAGGGCTGGAGGATTCCTGGTGGGGGCCCTGGCTCCTGATGGAATCAAGGAAGGCAGAAACAAACTGGGCTGAACCTGGTGACAAAAATGAGGGGGAAAACCACAGCCTGGGCTAAACCTGATTGCAAAAGTGAGGAGAAAAACACAAACTGGGCTAAAACTAATGACAAAAGTGAGGTAAATGTAAACCAACCGAGGAACTGTAATCTGACAGTGACGTTACAGGGAAACAAAAAAAACAATGCCAGTAGCGATGTCTGAGAGCCAAATTTGATGTATTTATGAGCAATGCAACAGGTTGGAAGCTCTGCCTTTGCCAGGGACCAACCTCAGACTTTGAGGGGAGATGAAACCCCCCCAGAATTTGCCCCAGGCTGAGGAGCAGCACCCCAGGGACGCGTCCCTGGCTCGGCAGAGCAGCTCGATAAGGGAAGCTCTGCTCACGTGCAGAGCTCTGAGCGACCTCAGACTTGGCTAAACCTCATCCCCTAAACACACTCCAGACCTGGATGGCTCAAAGGGACCCAGCCTCGCCTGAAAGCTCCAGACCTCCAGGAAATCAATGGAAAATTTTATAGCTCACATGCGAGCAGGGTCAAGGGCAGAGCGTGCAGGGAGCATGTCGAGATGTACGCTCAGGAAAACAAATGTGTGCTTTCAGCTTGGAAGGGGCTGGCTCATCCCTGAGGGAATCATCTCCTCCACCCCATCCCACGGCAGGGAGGGACTTGGGGGGATTGTTATCATCCACGTGTGGGCCAGGAAAACCCAAGTCATCCGTTTTTGCCCTTTCCAATACCTTTCCATCCACGTTGGAGGCGAAGCCATGCGTGAATCCAGCCTGGGATCCATCCCTCCTCGCAGGGAAGGGGAGAGGGAGAAGCTGAGTGACTCAGGAATGTGCAGCCTGCTCTGCCATCTGCTCCTGGCACGGGCCCGCTCTATCCCAGCCATCACACGGGGCTTGTGGAAAAGGCACAGCCCGGTGCCAACCCTCCCTGGTTGGAGGTTCTCAGGGCTATATTTAGGATTTTTGGGAAGGAGCGGGATGTTATTGGTCGTTACCAGGACAAAAACATGTGATTCAATCGGCAACAGCTCGGCTCCACCGGGCCACAGCATCATGTGAGTCCTGGTAACAGCCACGTCCGCCAGCTTCCCAAGACTTTTGGAGTATTATTTTCTTCCCTATTTATTGCTCTCTCCTCAACATGTTGAACAAAGACGGGGACTGGTTGCACGCTGCAATCTGGACCCACCGTGTCCCATCCAGATCAGAGCAAAACAGCTCGGGATTGGGAAATACACAGCGTGATTTAACCCATAAATCCAGGATTTCACTGGCACAGCTGCTCCTCTGGAGCATCACGCCAGACATCGGCGAGGAAAGGCTTTGCTGGCACTGCGAGAGCCCATCATGTGGCTCAGCTAATTAAAAACTGACCTCGGCCATCATCATTAAATGTTGTAATCACAAGCCTGCAAGTGATTAGATGGAGAAACAACACCCCCCCTTCCTCGTTCCCAGGGATCAGCAGCTGACTAAGCCCAACTCAAGGCCCTCAATCCTTTTTATAAACAGCAGAGCTCAGCGCTTGTCAGGGATGAGGACACCCAGGAATTTTGACCAGCCAGCATTTCCCTCTTGCTCCACAACCAGATTTTTGCCAGACATGGAAGAGTCAGCGTCGACTCCGACCCCTCTGCTTCCCTGTCCCACCGAGAACAGGATGGCAGCCAGGGGATTCAGCCCAACGCATCTCAAGCACTGCTAGAAAGGTGATTTAGGTGGACACGATACCATCAGCTACCAGAGGATGAATTCCAGCCCTGGCACTCAATCCTTGACAGGTACACGAAGACAGGGAAATTGATTTTCAATTCTCCGGGAACTTTGTGCTCCCTGTTAGGTTAATCCTGGGATGTTGTACGCTCAGCAGAATGGGAAAAGTTAATTAAGGGCAGAGATGGAAGCAGAGAATGGATAAGAGGGGGTGGATGAGAGGCAGGATTGTTCCTTGGAGGATGGAGAGGGGAGGATGCATTGAGGGTTCTCCCAAAACCCTGGATCACAGAAGGAATTGCAAGGGTAATTTTTCCTGAAATTACCTGGATATTCCAGAGGCACCACCGGATCTCTTGCAAAGGATCTTCACCTGTGCACCACCAGCACCTCCACCACCACATGGAGAGGAAGAACCTCCCCCAAACCACGACAGCAAACAAGAAACCCAAACCATTTCTGCTCAGTTAGAAATCCTTGTGTTCATCTTCAGTCATTGGAACCATTAATGTGGGAAAAGACCCCTCAGAGCATCAAATCCAACCGTTAACCTGACACCACTCTGTTCACCACTTAAACATTCCCATTCCAACTGACTTGGGATTTCTACTTCTTGTTAAGCTGGGATTTTTGTTGGGGTTTTTTTTTGCTGTTGTTTGGTGTTTTATTTTTGGAGTTTTCATGTTTTGAAGCCTCATTTAGCCCTGATCTCAGTGGCAAGCTGTGGAACTCACGGTCCCAGCCTGATTTTGCAACAGCCCCAAACATCTGACAGCCCAGTGTGTGATTTTCCTTTTCAAGCACCGTTTTTGTTGTGCATTCTCAGACAGAACCTTCAGATCACTGCATCTCCTTCCTTTACACTCCTTCCAACCCCTCTAAAAATCCACTGTGGGCAAAACACCTCCAAAACACTCAACTGCTCCTCCTTCCCTCTGCTCCTGCCTCCCAAGTCCTGATTTTTCTGCCTCCTTGGTGGGAGGAATTTACTCGAATGAGAGGCAGCACTTGAGGCACAGGCATTGAGCCCATTTATATAATACAAGATATTTTCCATGTGTTTTGTCGGGCTCTTCACACTTCTGTTTGCTTTTTTTCCACCACCGCTGTGTGTGGTGCCAAAGGCTACATTGAGCAACCACCGAGGGCTTTAAGCACTTCTTCTCCATTAATATAATAAACTCAGAACAGGAAAAATTTGGAGAAGCAGCTCCTTGGCATTTGGAAGGGAAGAATTCAGCTCCCAGCAGCTTCTCCCAGTGCCACGTCCCAGCTGACAAGAAGCCAACACCAAACCCAGGTGGCCAGAGGGCTACTGGATCTCCCAGTCTGCTGGCTGGATCTGTGGGTGAAGCAGGACCACGAAGGAAGGTGTAAAATAGCCTGGAGTGAGTTTATCCGGGGTTTTCTGGGTGTAGGAAGGGTTTGAACACTGTGGGAAGGGTGTGCACGGGGCTGGGCTCTAAAAGGTGAGCCAGGCCCTGCCCAGGCCCCAAAAGCCGACACCTTCCCCACCCTCCAGCACCCAGAGGCCAAATGGATGCACAGAGAGTAAAACCAGCTCCAAAGGCAAGGTTTCCTGGAGAATATTTTTCCTGAGGTGTCCAGGATGCTGTCCCACAGGGTCAGTCCCATGCCTTAGCTTGGGAATGTGCTGAGTCCTCTCCTTGGGTCACAGGCAGGAAAATCAGGGATTTGGGATGAACCAGGATCCAACCTCGCAGCCCTGCTGGGCTTTTACCATCATTTCCCACTCTCAAACCCCCTCAGGTGTGGGGGGCCACGTGGACACATCCAGCAGGATTCCCTCGGGAGACCCAACATGAAAAACCCATTTCCTTAAACACTTTGGAAACTCTGGAAGTGCTGTTCATTCCCACTTTATTTCCAGGCCACTGGATATTCTGGGATTCACAGGATCAAGTCCAGCTCTCGAGTGAGGCCCATCCAGGGACTGAACCATGGCCTTGGTGTTATCAGCACCACGCTCTGTCCAACAGAGCTGCTCTCACTGAAGAATTCCAAGGTTATCCCTTGATTATTTCCATGATTCCCTGGTGTTCAGTGCTCCACGGCCTGAGCATCACTCACAGACCCATCAGAGCATCACAGGCAGCCTTGAACTTTGCACTACATGAGACTCAGCCCATCAGAAGAGACAAATGAATCAGGATTTCTCTGTCCTTCTCACACTCCCTCAGCCTCCAACACCATCCAAACATCCTGGTTCTACAACATTCCATAGAGCTTTTCCCTCCAAAGCCAGAATTATCACAAACCCCGGAGCAACAACTCAGTCCATGCTCTTGGAGCAACTTCCAGAAGATCCTGGAGTGGTTTGGATTGGAAAAGGACCTTAAACCTCTCCTCATTCCAAGCCCTGCTGAGGCTGAGCTTCCCTAGACCAGGCTGGTCAAAACCATGGAAATAAACATCTTTGGGAGCTGCTGGTCCACACAGGAATCATTTATTTGGGGAAAAACCAACCAACAAACGTCCAGCCCTCCAACAGCCAGGCTGTGAACAAGAATTTATAAATTTAACACAAATCCCTCTTAAACTTTGGACAAATTTAGGGCCCTGGAGGCTCCTGTTAATCAGCACTCAACCCTCCTTCTATCAGAGGGGGAAAATCCTCCATTCCAGGCTCTTTCCAGTTGTTCCTGGCACAAGGCAACATTTCTTATTTTTAAGACCCCACCCCATGTTTGTGATTTTTTAATAAATAAATGATGGACCTACACAAAGTTAAAGGAAACACCCCAGAATCCATAGGGACCAAAAAGCAGGGAAGAGGCCTCCAGAGTGGCATTTTCGCTGCATAAGTTGATCTCATCAGTTTTGTGATTTTTTGTATCAGCTCTGATACACAAAACAAGTGTGCAGAGAGACTTTTATCTTTGGACAAAAAAAAAACAAACAACTTTGTTTTCTGATAACATCAAACCCCCTCCCTAGAATGGGGGGAAAAAAATATGAGGAAAAACCGAAATACTCTAAAAACCTGGAAAATAATTAATAGATTTTTCTGTGCTTTCATAATAACATTCACTTGGGTAACCATAAAAAGCGATTATTATGGTAATAAAAGGATGAATAATTTATTTTGAATCCCAGACAAACTGTTCCCTTCCAGAATTCTAAGATGACTCCATGCATATGAAAATCATCTCTTAAATGCCTGTGCTCGCTGTAGCCATGGGGCCAGAAGGGTCTTCCGTGGGTTTATAGGATTGATTTCCATTTCCAAAAGTTTCCCTAGGAGTTAAAATGGGAATATAACCCTGGCCACGCTGGAACCTTGCTGTGCAAGTTGTAGCTCACATTCCCATTTATTTAGCACACGGATCACTTTTGCCTGTTGCATTTCCAAGCACAGATTTGGGAAGGGGATCCATGTGCAATTCCCTCAAACTGGCATTTCCTCAACACACGGAACCTGATATCCCAAATATTGCTCGTAGCTTTTGCAGCAGCAGCATCCAGAACTGAAAGGGGTTTTTGTATGGACTGACCCTCCCAGAGACTGGTGACTGTCAGAAATGGGGAAGACAACCAAATAATTCCAAATAATAAATCTGAAATGTGAGAGGGGAACTTTTCACCACCCAGAGCTGAGTATGCTGTGAACAAACCTCGGTGTTAGGGAAAAAATTCCCAGCAAAGCACAAACCCACAGAATACTGGGAGTTCACCAGAGTAGGGCTAGGTGGGATACTGGGAAGGAAAACTTCCCTGTGAGGGTGGGGAGAGGCTGGGATGGAATTCCCAGAGAAGCTGTGGCTGCCCCTGGATCCCTGGACGTGTCCCAGGCCAGGGTGGATGGGGCTTGGAGCAGCCTGGGATAGGCGGGAGGTGGAACTGGATGGCTTTAAGATCCCTTCAAACCCAAACCACTCCATGATTCCATGGATAATCCAGCAGTTCCCAGTTTAGGGAACCAAATCCATCCCCTCTCCACACCTGCCTGGGGCAGGAAGTTCCACAGAAGCCCTGAATTCCGACAGCAAGGAGCAGAGAGCAGAACTGGAGCTCCTTCCAAAGCAAACAGCCATAATTCAGGATTTGAGACTTCCCAAAGCACCGAGTGAAAAGAGCAGGAGCTCATTCCTAATAAAGCCCAACTGCCTGGTCTGGTTTCCCAGCTGCTCCAAGTGCACACAATCTGGAATTAAACTGAGCTAATCTAAACCATGAACATGAACCATCCCTTGGATTAGATCTGCAACCCTCTGCTTCCATCCCCAGCTCGTTTTCCCAGAGTTCAACAAGCGACAAATAAACCTCAGAGAAAGAAAGAGGAATTGTGTCAGCATCCCCTGTAATCTGCTATTAAATAAGTCCTCACACAAACCATAATAAAATTCAATTTATTGGACTTTGTAAAACGTGATTCCCCACCTTGATAATTAAAAAGATATTGTAATAAAAGTCTTTAGTCCTCGTGTGCTGCACATTTGTTCCCATCTGATTTTTATCCGAGCAGGGGGATTATAAGAACGTGGAATTGCTGCTGCAGCCTTTGCGTGCAGGTACAATGTCAGGAGATAATTCTGGTGTCACGAGAAATTCAGAGCTCTGAGCCCTGCACCCTGTGGCACCAGCTGGGCTACCCAGATGGAATATCCCAAGATTCTGGTGCCTCCCTTGGTCGGGACAGTGGGATCAGCGCTGCCTTTCCACTTTGGAGTCAGCACCGAGCTCGGAGCAAAGACTTTTCATAATCAATGAACAGGAGAAGCCGAGGTGCAGCACCAGCCCTTCCCACCCTGGTTTGCCAATGCCTGGGATCTTCCTGCCGAGAGAAAAACGGGAAGCTGAGAAATGAACTGCCAAAGGTGCACGTCCAGTCATCTTCCCTGACCTGAGCAGGAGCAGAAGGAAAATTCCCTCCAGGAGATTCCCAGGTTAAATCCAACACTCTGCCCAAGCAGCCTCTTGTTCTTTTAGGATCATCTTGGGGCACAGCACCAGCATTCCCTGGGATTTTTCCTGGTCCATTTGCCCCTTCTGACCCAGATTCCCCAAGCCAGTTGAGATTCCAGCCCCACTCACAGCCACTCTCTGGGAAAACCTGGGAGATTCCCCGGAGCTGGTTTGGATTCAGCTCCTCTGCAAGGCCAGAGCTTCCACAAGACGGTTTGGGTTGGAGGGACCCAACCCTTGGAATGGGAATTTCCATTGTTCCACTTATCTTGGCCCAAAAATCCAAAAAGGTTTGGCTGCTTCTGCCACCAAGTTGGGGCTGTGAGCAGAGGAGCCTCCACGAGGTTCACTCTGGGATCTCCATCCTCACAGCCAGGAACTGACCAGGAATTGTGCTGGAAGCAAAACAGGACCAACCACAGGGAAATGCCACCAATGAACAAGCCAGATCCCACAGAAATTTGGGATAATTTGGGTTGGAGGGGACATTAAAGGTCATCTAAGCTTTGACAACAAGGCCTAACTTGATAATCCTTGACAGCAAAATCCTAAAGATGTTGGACAGGACCCGGCTCCAAGCTCACCCACACGAACAGCATCTCTGGTTTGTGCAGCTCCAGTCCCCTCCTGACTTCCCTTGGCTGGATCCAAACACGGGATATCTCAGCCCTTGGAGCGAGTGCAAAGGGAACCCGAGTGCAAACTACAAATCCCTCATCCAAACACATCCCCCTTCCTAAAAATCAGGCAAACACACCCACCGTGAGCAGGGCCCAGGCTGGCTGTTTATTTAACACACATTCCTCCACCTCGGGACACACTCCATCCATCCCGCTGGAAAACACTCCCAAATCCAGGGAAAACCAGGCAGGCTCCACTCTCCTGAAGCAGGGAGGAGGCACCAGCAAAGCAGCGTTACAAAGCTCGTCAGAAGTCTAAGTTTTATCAGGTTAATCATTTTTAAATCTGCTCAGAAAACACACCCCCCAAATCAAGTTAATTCCCAGCACAGGTTCTGCTACAATCCCAAAGAATATGAATTTGTAGCCCCATTGATTATAGGACCGGCCTACAAGCACTGCAGCGTTTTTATTTCACATATGGGCCTGGAATGAAGTTGATTTCTCTGTATTTACCCAGCTATAAAATCACATCTGTCCACGGAGCAGATGAAGCTCCAGGCTGGAAAACTTCACCCGGATGAATCCCCGCGGAAAGAACCAAACTGGGATCGTGCAAAGAGCAGCCAAGAGTAAAACAGGAGAATAAAGGAGAGAGAGCACCACGAGGACCAGCACTGCTGTGGGGTTGGAATGGATGGTCTTGGAGGTCTTTTCCAGCCTCAATGATTCCATGAGATCAGGAATGTGATTTATTATCCCCGGCCAGTGAAATGATGGAGCAGCTGGGCTGTGCCCAAAGAGCAGCACAGGAGAGGAGACACAGGTTTGGAATCTGCAAAGTCGCTGGCAAAATGAGGATTTGAACCTCACTTCCAACACTTTCAGCATTCCCAAACAATGATGGGGAAAAAACAGCCCCAAACCAGCCAGAAATGCAAATATTAATGTTGAGTTTGCACTTTTGGGATCATTCTGAAATTGGGATCTACACCTTAAACCTCTGGTTCCAGGCACACGAGCTCAGCTGCTGCCAGACAGAGCAATCTCTGCCAGCTTCAACATCAAAAGAAAATAAAATAGAGCCCTTAGGCTTTTTCCCTATTAAAAAAACCCCAAAAACCCCCGTGTATTGAGATATAAAATATATATTAAAAAAAGCTCATTTACATAATTTTAAATCTCAGTCACAAAAACCTTAAGAACCACGGTGCTACAGAAAATAAACAAAAAAAAAATACAGAAAACCTCCTCAGCACACAGGTCAGGCAGAATTCCTTATCCACAGCCCAAAATCCGTGAGGGGTTTGGGTTTGCAGCTCCCAGCCCTGTCAGCACACGAGAGGGCACTGTTCTGTAGGCTCAGCACAAAGCCATCCTGTGCTCCTGGAAATAAATCCCTGGGCTCAGCCCAAGCTGCCACAGCTCCTCTGGAGAACCCAGAAGCGAATGGAATCAGCATCCTCAAGTCCCCCCAGGAGATCCCTCCCCTCTCCACCCAGCAGCATCAGTATTTGGGCAGGGAATTTTGATAACCAAGGCATTTCTCCTGCCCCACTTACCAAAGGTCTCATTTTTCAGGCTTTATGACACTGGAGCTGACTCAGGACAAAGGTTTGTTTGGTTTTTTCGTTTGTTTTTTTTCTGGGGGCATAAATCAGGTGTGATGGAGATTCCACAGGGCCTAAAAACCTTCAGGAGACTCCCAGGTCCAATCCAGGAAGGGAAAGTTGTTCAAATTTAGCCCAATATTAAAGGTTTAAACAAATTGATCAGTAAACTCGGCATTACAAGAGAGGAGCCCATTCAGGACGAGTTTGTTTTTTGCTGCACTGGATAAATCAGGTGTGATGGAGATTTCACATGGCATAAAAACCTTCAGGAGACTCCCAGGTCCAGTCCAGGAGGGGGAATTGGTTCAGATTTAGCCCAATATTTAATGTTTAAACATATTGATCCAAAAACTTGGATTAAATCCACTGGAAAGTCACTGGTTGGAAATTCAAGTGGTTCAATCTGTGATTCCAAGAGGTGCCAACGCTTCAGGATGCAGCAGGAGCAGATGGGACAGGAGAAGGGTTTTGGCCAAAAAAACCCAAATTACCAAGCAGGTGTAAGAGAGCTCCCAATTCCCACAGAGCTGCAGCTGCCCCAGACTAAACCCTGCTGAAATCTGCTCCTTTTAATAACCCCACCTTGTGGGATAATAAACATCCACCTTGTGCCACCACAGGCCGAGCTCTGCTTTTGTCCCACCCTTGTCACCTGCATTTCTACCACCTCCTCTTCCCTCTGAGCCCAAAATCCCGGTGTTCCCCAAATCCTCCCCACTCTTGCAGCTCCCCCAGGCTCGGGCAGCACATGGGGAATTATTTCTTATTTATTATCTTATTTATTTATCTTATTTCTTATTTCTGACACAGCCCCTCCTGCCGAGCCCCACTCTCGGCTCCTGGGCTCCGATGCCACATTCCTGCTGCTGCATGGATCCTGGGGAAGCACAGGCAGACTGGGACAGGAGGAAGGCAGGAAATTGCTCTTTTTGGGATAAAAAGAAACGTCTGCATGGCTCCTCTGAGGACAACAATGTTCCCACTGAGGCACAGGGAGCTGGGCCTCCAGATTCCATTTCCTGCCCCCCAGAGCAGCTGATTTCCCTCCCATTCCCATGAAAGCTTCGCAAATCTCGGAGCTAAGTGGCAAAAAAATCTATCAGCCTGGTCAGCCTGGCTGCTTTTTGGGGGCTTTTTCCTCTTTCTGGGCTGGATGTTATTTGGAATTGGGCACTGCCATCCTGGGGGCCACAGCAGCTCAAGGCAAACCCAGGAACCACTCAGCCCCTTTTTGGGTTTCCAGGACACCCCCAGGAATGACTTTACCACTTTCTGTTTCTCAGAAAAACTCCAGGAACCACTCAGCCCCTTTTTGGTTTTCCAGGACATCCCCAGGAACCACTCAGCCCCTTTTTGGTTTTCCAGGACATCCCCAAGAACCCCTCAGCCCCTTTTTGGTTTTCCAGGACATCCCCAGGAACCACTCAGCCACTTTTTGGGTTTTCAGAACATCCCCAGGAACTGCTTTGCCCCAAAGAGCCTTCACAGCCAAATAAATCTTGTGATTAAATCCCTCCTGACGCTCCTGGGGAGGCTTCTCCCAACTCCCATAACCTGGAGGCTCTGCCAGGCCAGCAGAGCTGTGTCCCCAAGGCCCCAGAGCACTCCTGGAACACCAATCCTTGGTCCTTGAGCAGCCTGAGAACCTCCCGAGCTCCTCACAGGACTCAGGAGTTGATCCTCACGTGCCCCACCCTGAGGGACACCCAGGGCTCTGGAGCCATCCCATTCCCAGCTGTGTTCCACAGGGATCCTGCTCAGCTCCGAGGGCTCTGAACCCCACACAGGATTTTTCACCTTGCTCTGCTCCTCCAGCACCAAAGCAAGGCCAGAGCAGACGAGTCCCAACAATCCCCATCCATGGTGGGCGTTGTTTACACTCCAGGGGACAACCAGAGCCGTCTCCAGCTCAAACAACAACAGGGAGAGCACCCCCAAACTCCTCATCCCATCATGAGCACCCCCAGGAGAGGCAACAGCTCCTCAGCATCCTTCAATCCCATCCCAGAGGGATGAACTTTATTTACCTGCTCTTCACCTCCAGTCTGGAAGCAATTCAGCACAACACAGCTCATTAAACTCGCTGGGGTTTATGATAATAAAAGCAACATGGGATTGGACTGAAAGGCAGGACAGGCACGGCACAGCCTGCAGGAAAAATGGGATTTCAGGGAGCACAGAATCACTGGGATCAATCCCCAGCACAGGATTACAACAAGAACTGATCACCACTCACACAGCTGACCTGGAAATGGTTTCTTTCCCTGGGTTTGCTACACAAAGTCATATATTTGTTTTCCCCAAATGATTTATTTTGGGAAGTGAATAAATGGGGTTTAAGGTGGGGGGTTTATCACCACCCTGTCTCAGAGCTGTCTGTTCTGATGGAACTCTGAACATGACAAATGGGATGGCACCTGTGGAGATAAATCAGATTGAAAGGAAAAGGAGACAGAGTTTCCTTTTCCTTAAAATCCACTGCTCATTTCAGAGCTCCCAGAGCAAGGCATCAAACCACCCTCAAAATCCACATTTCATAATATAAAGACACCTAAAAACATCCACCAAACAACTGCTTTCCTTGACCAGTCTGTCCTCTGAATATTATCTTGTGATGTCTAATGAGAAAAATCTCGTTAGAGTAACGAGCATCGTCAGCTCCAAGAGCTTCACTCCCTTGAGGAGCACACCAGGGACACGGGAGCAGCCCCTCCTGGTGGACTCTGCAGCCAGCAAGGACCTTCCTGTGGCTCCAGGCCTCACTCTCCTGTAAATCTCCAGGAACAACAATCCCTTCCTCTGGAATACAAGAGGATTTTCAAGTGCATTTCTTCACAAAGCTGTGAGTCCTGAAGGGACCATGAACTCGTCTGTGCTGACTCACAATCCCATTTCCCCACTCACCCAGCTCCATAAAACGCCAAAACTACACAAAATCCTAAAATTGGGGTCCTGGCTGAGCACCCTCCCTGGTTTGAGGAGCAGCAGAGGACAGCAAATCCTCTGTGGCACCTCCACCACAAACGCTGGGCTGTGGCCAAGGCACAACGTGCTGGGGTTTAGCTCCAGCTCAGATCCTCTATCTTATCCTTTAGTTTCCAAAGTTTTCTCTCTCAAAACGATCCCAGTGCATAAATACCAAGTCACCCCATTTATTTCAGTTTTTTATTCAGAAATGCAGCAGATTAAGAGCTTTTCAACCTCTCACTCTCATTTTATTTTTTTTTAGCCCTTTTTTTATACTAACTTCCACTTCTTGACATCCTTTGGAAAACAAAAATAGGACCAATCCCGCATGGTTTGGTGAGGGGCACGAGGTTTCCCCTCACACCCATCCCAGCACTCCACTGACCTCTCCCTGCCCTGTTGGGAGCTCATCCTGCCCTTCCCAAAGGCTTTATTCCCTTGGCAGCGCCATTGGGAGCACCCCCTGCTTCAATCCCAGCTCCAGCTGCATCCAAGCCCATTTCCTCTCCATGGGCTGAGCTTTCCAAAGCTCCCAGAGCACAGGGCACAGCTCCTTGGTCACCACCCTGCACTTCCCAGCTAAGGCCGAGCCGTGCAGAGCTCCAGCAGCAGGAATTTTACCAGGGGTCACTGGTGAGGGGATGGAACAAGAGCAGGCCGAGCTGACAGAGCCCCAGCACCAACCTCCCCGATTCCTGAGGGCTCCCTGATGAGGGATATTTTTATTTCAGATGTCTCAGCCAGTTTTGGATCCCTTTGGTGTGGCTTCAGCCCATAAAACACTAATTGTTCTCCTCAGATACACGGCCAGCCCTCCGGAAAAACATCCGGCTTTATTCCAACTACCTTTGTCAAGGAAATCCTTCAAGGATGAGGCAACTTTTGTTTGAGCTCCATTTAAGACGTGTCCACCAGAGCCCACATTTGTCTCCAGAACCACAACTGGAACAGTTTATTGGGGCTTTCTCCTCCCCTGCAGGGAAACAGAGCCATCAAGGGATGTGAGGTCCAATTCGAGCACTGAAGCCACAGCTGCTTTCCCTGGTATTTTCCAAGGAGATAAGCAGGAAAACACAAGATTACCCATCAGTGCAGGGCACTGGGAGCAGAGAATTTGGGAGCAACCATCACTCAGGAGCAGCTCTCCAGGAGCACAGGCATTAAGTGGGAATTGCTAAATCAAATCCTCACGTTTCCCTAACGAAGAACCCTCCTTTATCCGGCAAATCCGGCTCTTAGGCCGAGTCAGAGCAACCCATAAAACTGACTTGGAGCCTTCCAGCCGCTCCTGCAGCTCGAGGAACGGGCTGAGCAGGCAAATCCCAGCCACCACTGGGATTTGGGAGAGAAATGAGTTACCACGAGTCAGGGCTACCAGTGCCACCCCATTACTCAACCCAGGCCAGCTGCTTTCGTTCCCACCCAGCCTCAACCATCAAAGGCTCTGACAAATCCCGACTCTTCACAACTTTCTTGCCCACCCAACAGCTATAAACATCCAGCGAGCCTCTCTGGTGAGTAATGGGAACAGAATCTGCTCCGTGGCCGCGCGAGCGCTCGCCGGGGGCTCTCTGGCGGATTTGGCCGCGCGCAAACGCGAGGCCTGATGTGATTTCCCACAAATGTTCCTGCCAGCGGGATTCTGCGCTCATCCCGAGCGGCTGGGGAATAAACAAAGGAGCAAAAAACACCAGCCAAGCACTGCAGTGGGGTTGGGATTGAAAAATATCCGCAGAGGGCGAGCACGTGATGGGAGCGGGGCCGACGCACGGGATCGGCTTCCCCGTGTTGGGAAAGAGGGAGACTTGGCCTCGATTCCCTCTTCGCTTCTGCAGCCTCGTTTAGAGGAGGAAACAGAGGTAACAATTCATAAACCAATAAAATCCCATCTGAAAACCATCCCAGGAATTGGTGGAGCCCTTCGCAGTTTGCCTGGGGCGCTGCGGTGCCGGCACACGCCGGAGCCGCGAGGTGATGGAACGGGCAGGGGGCTCGGGCTGACAGCGGCATGAAAGGATTTCAGACACTCGAGCCCTGGGATGGCTCGGGTCACACACGGGGCTCCTCCTGACAGGCTCCATCTGGGATCAGGAACAGCTGGGAAGAGGATTGAGTTACACAGGGAGAGCACAACCGGAGCGGCAGCGACGCCCAGGTGCTCGTCCGGCCTCGCCACGTGCTCCAGGATAAAGATCCCAGGTTTTCCAAGGCCTCTGTGAGCCGCCAGTCACTCTGCACAACAAAATCCCCGTTTCCAAGGGCCCTCACCGTGAGCTCTGGGAACAAGAGGAATGAAATTCCCAGGTTTTCCGAGGCCTGCGTGAAGCCCTCAATCCACTCCGTACAGAAATATCCCCGTTTCCAAGGGCCCTCACCACATTGTCCAGGAACAACTGGGAATAAAGATCCCGGGTTTTGCAAGGCCTCCACTCCTGTTCGCTCCACACAACAATATCCCCTTTTCCAAAGGCTCTCACCCTGAGCTTTGGGAATGACTGGAATGAAATTCCCAGGTTTTCCAAGGCCTCCACGAGCCTTGACTCACCCTGCACAACAATCTCTGTTTTCAAGGGCCCTCACCAAAATTATCCAGGAGCAACTGGGAACAAAGATCCTGGATTTTCCAAAGCCTCCAACAATCTCAATTCACCCTGCACAATATCCCTCTTTCCAAGGGTTTAATCACCTCTTCCTGCAATTAAAATCTGGGATGGGCAAAATACAGAGCCCAGACCTCTGAAAATCCAAGCACAGCACAAATATTCCATCATTAAAACCTTTGGAAGTGGCATTCAACAGGAAAACATCACAGAAATGCAATGAAAGAAATGCAGTACCTGGTGCAGGTGTTCAGGAGGTGAATTCCCACAGTGTGCAGTCAATAATCCTGCCTGGAAAAAGAGAGAGGAAATTAATATTCAGTTAAAATTTGAAATAAAGATCTTTCCTAATTGAAGAAAATAAAGATAATTAACTCATTAAAGCTGTCAACACTTAGATTTATTGATTAAGTAGTAGAGATTTGGGGCTGTATTTTCTTTACACCAAGAACTTCTGATAATAATGATGATTTTGAATTATTAATAATTATTATTATTAATAAGTATTAATAATTCTGCCTTCTTTTATTTGCCAAAAATAGTTTATTCTAACAAATCAAAGAACAAACTTTTATTCATCATTATTTATTATTTAATGTTATTTATTTATTTAATGTTATTTATTTATTTAATGTTATTTAATTAATGTTATTTAATTAATGTTATTTAATTAATGTTATTTATTTAATGTTATTTATTTAATGTTATTTATTTAATGTTATTTATTTAATGTTATTTATTTAATGTTATTTATTTAATGTTATTTAATCCACTTGGAAGAATAATCTAGAACAGTCTTGAAGGAATCCTTTCACATGGAAGATACATGGACACATTCCTTCAGCAGCTGATCCCTTCAGGTATCAAATCAGGGAAGTTTTTGGGAGTATAAATACTAGGAATGGGACACATCCCATTTTTCTCCACAGAACTCTGGAAAAACCTTCAGGAAAAACCATTTTATTTTAATTTTTTTGGTTAAAAAAAAATAAAATTAACAGTTAAACACCTAAAACTTCAGGTCATGCTTGGCCTCAATGATCTGAAAGGTCTTTTCCAATCTGAAATTCCATGACTGCCATTCCTGGTGTTCTCCATGAGCATTGGTGGCTTTAACAACCAGCCAGGTTCATTAGAGCAGCAAGAACAAGGTCCAAAATCCAAATGCCACTGAAACCCCAATAAATCCTTTTCCATCAGAGCCAACATTGGTGTTTCCTGCCTTGGAAGTGAGGGAACATCCCTGGAAGTGTTCCAGGCCGGGATGGACAGGCTTGGAGCAGCCTGGGACAGTGGGAGGTGGCCCTGCCCACCAGGGCTGGGGCTGGAGGAGTTTTAAGGTCCCTTCCCACCCAACCCATCCCATGATCTCACCCAGAACCACAGCTCTTGGGAAACGAGCCAAAATCCCCTTGCCTTCCTTCATTTCTTACAAATCCATGAGTTTTTTGGGAACAGCTGCTGATTTCTGAGCTTTCAGGGCTGGCAGAGCTGCAAATCCCTTGGACTGGGAGCATCCATGGGGGAATCCCTGACCGACCTTCGCTCCACACCCACTCAGGGAACGCCGAGGGAAGGGCAGCTCCTACCAGGATCACAAAGCAGAGGGGAACGCGCCTCCCCGGCCCTGCTGACCCCCAGGGAATTCCCTGTCAGAGCATCCGCACGATAAACAACGCAAAGCATCCCGTGAAATCCCGGCCAGGGTTCGGAACGCTCCAAGGAACGCTCAGGATACAAATATTTATGGGGCTTGATGAACTGCAGCCCTGTGCTAATGAAAGCAAGGCTGGAGAGATGGGCCTGGACAAAAGGAGGAGGATTGGAGTGGAAATATTCCCGCTCCAATTCCCACCCCGTGGCAGGGCCAGCACATCAACAGCAGGGAATCTTTTCCTGGAGCTGCAGAGGGAACTCGGCCAAGCCTGGCCCAGCAGCTCCCAGGTGTGCAGATGTCACCAGAACACCTGGACTGTGCTAATCCCAAAATGGGATTTCAGTCCCATTTCCCTTGGTTTGAACCTTGTCCAAGGCACAGACAGGCAGGAAAACCTTTCTGGGAAGGGGGATGGCAGGAGGTGAGCACAGGGAATCCTCCTGCACAGGGGAGGGAGGGGATTCTTCCCTCCTGTCCTGCTCAGGTGAGACCCCACAGCAGCTCCAGGAACTCCAGCATCAGCACATGGAGCTGCTGGAGTGAGTCCAGAGGAGGCCAAGAAGATGCTCCAAGGGTTGGAGCCCCTCTGGAGCCAGGCTGGGAGGGTTCAGCTGATCCAGGGAGAGCTCAGAGCCCCTTCCAGGGCCTGAAGGGGCTCCAGGAGAGCTGGGGAGGGACTGAGGACAAGGTGTGGAGGGACAGGACACAGGGAATGGCTCCCAGTGCCAGAGGGCAGGGGTGGATGGGATATGGGGAAGGAATTCCTCCCTGTGAGGGTGGGCAGGCCCTGGCACAGGTGCCCAGAGAAGCTGTGGCTGCCCCTGGATCCCTGGAAATGCCCAAAGCCAGGCTGGATGGAGCTTGGAGCCACCTGGGACAGTGGAAAGTTGGGAATCTCCATGACAGGAGCTGGACTTGAGGAGCTTCAGAGATCCCTCCCCACCCAGCCCATTCCATGGCTCAGCCTTTGGGGATCCCCTGATCAAGCCCACAATAATTCCCATGCCTGATTTTTCATCCCAGTTCCAGGATGGGGAGGTGGCACCTCCAGGAAGCCGAACTTCCCAAGGCTCTGGAAGCACTGAGAGGCTCCTGAGTGCAGGAATTCCAGCTGTGGGCAGCACCAACCCTCAGCTCCTCCCCAGAGAGCCCCTCCTGCTGCAAACTCCTGCAGACATCCTGCTCTTCCCAGCCTGTCAAATGTTATTCCAGGAATTCCATGAAAACCCCTTTCCCGTGGCATTGCGTCCCCCCTCCAAAAACAGCCTAGATAAGAAATGTCTGCCTCGAGCACACGGGAAATTCAAAGAGGAAAAGCTGCTCATCCCAGCAAATATTTGCTCCAGCTCCTGCCTCCAGAGTCTTCCAGGTGTCTGATAAATTCCTGGACTCTCCCAGCCATTCCCAGCTGGATGAAAAGCGCTTCCTGAACTCCTCCAAGAGGATCAGGGAGCGAGAGCAGAAAGAAACCGACCCAAGCATGTGGCAGCAGGTCTGGCCACGATGGCTTTCCAAGGAAATCAAAGCTCCCTGCGCATTCCTCGTGCTCTGGATCCACTCTGGGTGCAGATAAAAGCCACATTGTAGTGGAGGCTCCACCTCAGCCACTCCGGCAGAATCTGGGTCAGCGCGATCCCCTGGGAGCGCCGGGATGAGCCGGGGACGCTTCCGGAGGGATTCTGGATCAAGGCAGTGTTTTTATAGAGCAGCTGGCAGCCACCTCCTCCCACAGCTCCATCCTCTCCCAAAGCCTCCAGGAGCCAAGAGTGACACTTGGAAAAGGCTTCCAGCCCTTTGGAAAAACAAGGCTGTGCCCTCATCCAGAGGGAAAGCAGAACACCGGGATTCTCCTCAGCGCTCCCGATACCCCGGGGCTCCTCTCCTGGCAGGTGGGGACATTCCAGCCCCTCCAGGTCCCCCAGGTGGCTGCAGACCCAAAGCCACCAGCTGTGCTCCCACCATCCCCATTTCCAACAGGGAACAGGGTGCAGGAAGTTTTTTGTGGCACTGGATTTAAGCAGGACCATCTTTGCTGGCCGGGAGTGAAGCTTTTCATCCCAGCTTTATTTCTGGGATCAGGGCTCAGGACATGGCTCCTCTTGGCTGCATGGAAGGAACTTGATGTTTTCTGCCCAAACAGTTCCACAGGGACTGGGATTGATTCTGACAATAACTGGTGGAACAGAATCCCAGGTCCAGCACGATCCCTTCGCTGCCTCAGGAGGGATGGAGGGAGGCAGAGTGCTGGGAGGGGGAGCCTTTCCTATCCAAAAACCTCATCTTTGGACTCCATTCCACTAAAAAAGGGGGAAAAAAACTCCACCACCAAAGGAACAAACACCCAGCCTCCAAAATCCCGTTTTCATTTCTGTGTGGAACTCAACAACTCCGGCTCTGTAAAGCCCAGTTTTTGTTTTCTGGGTGTTTTTAACTTCCCTCTCCACCAGCATTCCCATCCCAAGGCACAGGTGGAGCTCCCAGCAGGAGGGATTCCAGGGCCAGGAAAGGTTTGGAGCTCTCCAGGATGAGTTACCTCGTTTCCACAGGGATATTAAAGACAATTCCTGAATTTCAGCCTCCATAAAGACAAAAGAATTCCAGGATAATCTGTCCTGTGTTCCTGGCAAAACCGGGATCAGCTCCATCCCATCAGAGCTTCCCTCTCCCAGGGCCAGAGGTTTGGGGGTGGATTTGGGAAGATGCAGGTTTGGACCCTGGGGAGGTCCTGCCTGTGCCACAGCAGCTGGAAAGGCAGGAAAATGGGGATGGGGAGGGAAGGACAATATTCCCTGATTTTAGAGATTTCACAGCAGCTGGGAGTGTGAATTTGTAAATTCTGCTCTTTCAGTGCTCCCGTTCAGGATTGGGAACTCCTGCCCTGGGCAGATGTGCCAGCCTGGCCAACCCTTCTGGGCAGGAATTTATCCCAAAATCCATCCTAAACCTCCCCTGGCACAACCTGGGGCAGGTTCCTCTTGTCCCTTGTTTCCTGGGAGCAGAACCTCTCCCCCCAGCCCCCCAAAACCGAGGATCAAGTGGCTGCATCCACATTCCAACCCCGGATTTAGCAAACTCTTCCCATTTTGCATCATTCCATGCCCATTTTGCTGGGTTTATGCCACTTATCTCTGATCCAGGATCTTCTCCAGAGCCTGCAGTCTGCCTGGGTGAGCCATTTATCTCCAAACCCAAATAAAGCACATTTTTAGGCCGGGACATTGCATGGGAAAGATGCACTTTGAGTGAACAGCTTGAATTAACGAGCCAGTAAAACTTAAAGTGATATTTTTTTGTAGTTCTTGGCATTAAAGGGAGCATCAAGCTCCCCTTTTTTTGTTGGAATGGGTGAATGGAGCTCAGTTCTGGTATCAAGTGATGCATTTCAGGTTTGCTGTCAAACAAAGAGAAATAAAAACCCCCTTTTTCTCTCGGGGAGCCTTTTACTGACTGATAACCAGGATAATTAGATTTTAACTGGGCTGCCCACAAAGAGCCAGCATTCCAACCATCCCCTGCCTCCTTTCCCAGCTCAAAAGGCTTTGCAGGGAGAAGCAGGAAAAAAGGAGGAACCATTAAAATCCCATTTCAACAGAATCCTTGTGTTTCTCAGAGCAAGGCCATTAAAAGATGCACTGATACCTCCAGGATTGGGTTCCTCCATCTGGGGACAAACGGGATGTTCCTTTATCAGGGCAGTGCTGCAACCTGATCCTAAATAAATCCCATTTATTGGCACATTTGCTGCAGCTGAGCCCAGGATGTGGCGCCAGCTGTGCTGCAGATGTGCTGCCCTGGCAGTGCCCCCGCTGCCATCCCAGCTTTTGGAGACTCTTCCTAAGATAAAAAATGGGATTAGGAGAAATAACAACCATTTTCTCTTTCTTTGCAGCTCCTCATTCTCCACTTCTCTCCAGGTGTCGATAATTCCCTGCTCAGGCTCCAGGGAGGGTCAAATCCTGGATCATTTCAGAGCAGCCAACGCCACCTGGGCAGGGACATTGTCCCTCCCTCGGGAACAGAATCCCCAAATCTCTGCCTCCAGCAGCCAAGTCCTTCACCAAACACGGGATTTTCACTTTTTCCCACCTCCTCAGAATATTTTTTTAATTTATTTTTGTTTATATCAATATTTATAAATATAAACATTTATTTATATTTGT
The DNA here is from genome assembly GCF_001522545.3 of Parus major. Classification (NCBI taxonomy): domain Eukaryota; kingdom Metazoa; phylum Chordata; class Aves; order Passeriformes; family Paridae; genus Parus; species Parus major. The sequence continues at coordinate 1,758,391 of NC_031780.1, forward strand.
TAATATATTTAAATATTTTATTTATATAGACATAAATATGTATATATTTATTTTATAGTATTTTATTATTTATTTTATATATTATATATTCCATGTTTTATATATTCCATGTTTTATATATTCCATGTTTTATATATTCCATGTTTTATATATTCCATNTTATATATTCCATGTTTTATATATTCCATGTTTTATATATTCCATGTTTTATATATTCCATGTTTTATATATTCCATTGTTATAATTTATATATTATTTTAGATATTATAAATATATATAAATTATTTATATTTAATTTTTTTCCCAGTTAGGAAGGAAATGGGTGCCTTGAGATAAAGGAACAGAATTTTCCAGTTAGGAAAACAAACCATCCCAGCCATTCCCATTTCCCAAAGCAGCTGACAACCATCGAGGCAGCAGCTCCTGCTTCCCCTTTCCACAGCTCCCCATCCCAAATCCCTTCCCACCTCCTTCTCCCAGCGGCAGGAACAGGAAAGGAGTTCCTGAGAAAACAGATTTATTCATTTATTCCCCCCTAGGAAAAGGACAGGTACAAGCACTTGCTGCAGAGCCAAAAATTCTAAATCAGGTTTATAAAGCTCTTCAAACACCTGAGAGGTGAAGGCAACTGAATCAGAGGGTCACAAAAAAATTAAAATAAATTAAAAATAAATTTTTAAATCGCAGCTGCTCTTTAATCCTAGAAATATTCCCACCCTGTGGACACATAAAGGAGCTTTAAAGCTCTCCAGGCACCCAATATTCCACTTGCAGCGGGGCGGGATGGGTTTATTTGGGAGAAAGCCGCAGCCCAGCCCCTGTTTCCAGGTTTCCTCCGGGATGCGGCTCGGGGCTCCCCTGAGCCAAGGATAAAACTCCAGGCACGGCTTTGGTGTTCACATCCCCCTTTCCCGTTCCATGGGCAACAATTCCCTCTGGAGCAGATCCCAGATGGAAAAGATCCCGTTTTGCCCTTAATTAGCCCCAAAGCGGCGGCACCTGCGCAGCCCTGGGGGTTAATTAATTACTTAATTAGCTGGGCGGAGCTGATGAGCCCAAGCGATTCCAGCTGGGGAAGGAAAGCAAAAGCCCCTTTCAAACAAAAGGGAGGAAAACCATCCCAGCAGCGCCTGCAGAACCCCGGTAAATCCATGGAAATCTTCCCCATTCCTGGCTCTTTCCCAGCCTCAGTTCACGAGGATTTCGCTGCAGAGGGAGCACAAAAAGCCCTTTTGTTCCCCTTTTCCAGATGTGAGGAAAAGCTGGAGCAGGGCAGGTCACGGTGGCAGAGCCCGGGATGGGGTCACTCCTGCTCCCCCAAAAAATTCCAGCGTGGTCGGGGAGCATCCAACCGAACCCGGAGAGCAGGAAGGGTTTGGATTTGGTTTTCTTATTGTGAGAAATATTTAAAAAAAAATAAAAAAAAATAAAAAGAGGATTTTTAGAGACAAGAGGAACCTGCCCCAGGTTGTGCCAGGGGCAGTTTAGGTTAATTTTAGGATAAATTCTTGCCCAGAATGTTGTGTTTTTCCAAAGGGGAGCAGAGACATCCCAAAATTCTGATTTCAGGGACACTCATCAGGCATGACGGAACACAAGGAGAGGAATAAAGGAGGAAAACGCAAAACCCAGCCCAGTAAAAGCCAAATATTCCTTACAGCCACCTGCCAACAGCTAAAATCGATAAAAAAGGGGATTAGGAGAAATAAAAGCCGTACCTTGGGGTGCCAGCGGTGCACAGGAGCAACAGGGATGAGGTTTGGGATAAATGGGGAGGAAAACAGAGCGAAGCAGGGAATATCCCGTGGAGCAGGAATGGTTTCCATATCCTGAACCTTCCCAGCCCCAGGCCTGAGGGGTTGGCACCAAACCCCGCTCCGAGGAGGGGGAAGGAGCAGGAGCTGCATCCCAGGCAGCTCCAGCCTCTCCCAAATCCCAGCAGGAACACAAGGCGCAGCTCATCCCAGGAAACCCCAGTCCATCCCAGGAAACCCCAGTCCATCCCAGGAAACCCCAGTCCATCCCAGGAAACCCCAGTCCATCCCAGGAAACCCCAGTCCGTTCAGCTCCACCAGGGGCAGTTTGGGGACACAGAGACCTCACTGACCTCACGAAGGGAAGGGCGGCTCCGGAAGATGCTCAGGGTTCCAAAACAGGTGACAAAATTCCCACGACTCCTCATCCCCAAAATCCAGGCGGCCGCCAAGGCCCCTGGAGCCCCCCAGGAAGGGGAAAATCATCCTCTAATCCACTTGCTGTCCCTAAAAACTCAGAAATGAGGAACAGGCGCCGGCTCCCTGCACCACAAAGTCACCCCTTAAGGGAACTGGGATTTGTGGGTGGCTTCAATCCCGCTGCCAGGTGGGGAAATGGGATGGGCGGGGTTCTCCCATCCCAATCATCTCCTCCAGGTGCTCCTGGGCACTGATGGTCCCAGCTGGGAGCACTGAGCACCCAGGGATCCCTCAGAGCCTTCCCAGGACCTGCTCTCCCCGTGGATGAATTCCTTCCTCAGGAAGCTCGAGGGATGCTCTGCCCCAGAGCCAGCTGCTGGAATTATCCCGTTTTCCAGAGGTTTTCTCCAAAAGAAGGGAAAAAGGATCATCCCATCCCACCCCTGTCGTTTCAGGGACACCTTCCACCATGCCAGGTTGCTCCAAGCCCTGTCCTGGATATAAATTTGGAATAAACTTGCTGAACTCCAGGAATTTAATGGGATAAAAGAAGCACCGCTCATTCCAGCAGAGAATGCTCCTATGGATTGTCCCAGTGAAGTCTCCACCTTTCAGGGAACTTGAACTCCTCATTTCTGTGCTGATTTGACTCTGCAAAATCTGCCCAAACCGAGGGAAATGGCATTTCCAGCATCCACAGGTTTGTCTGGAATGTTGTTGGATAAAGTTACAAAACACAACCTGCTCTGCAACCAAAAGTTTGGAGAAAAAGTTCCAAACAGAGAAAATTCAATTTTTGTTTATGTGTGAGCAGCTTCACCTCACAGGGACACGGATTGTGCTGATGGTGTGACAAGAATTCCAAGGGAATTCCATGGAAAAATGGAGGTTTTCAGCATCCAAACCATCCCACTCCAAACTTTTCAGCAACCTTCCAGCCCAGCTGCCTCCTTGCAGAATTCCCAGAGCCTGTTCCTGTCATGAGGGTTTTCCTTGGATCAGCTGTGGCAAAACTGAAAGGAGGAAAGGAGAAAGCTGAGCTGGAAGGAGAAAAGGCTTTTTCAGGGATTTTCCAAGCTCCAAAGGCTCCAAGAGCTCTGCCCATCCAAATCCCGGTGCCTTCTCCTGCTCCATCCCAGTTTAAACACCCTGGAATGTTCTGCCCTGGCTGCTCTGCCTCTTCCCCATCTCTTTTCCAGGTAAAGATCACTCTGTGGAATGACAGAGCTCAGGTGTGGATCCACCTTTCCCCCACCCTTGGGAGCAGCCAGGGATCCATCAGCAGCGGCAGCCAGGAGATAAAATGCCCTGCTGGGAATTTGGGAAGGAGGAGAGGTGGGACAGCAGGAACTGGTGTGGATTTCTCCCAACTCTGGAGGCCGCAGAGGTGAGAAAACAGAACAGCAAAGGGAGGAGCTCTGATGTGAGAGCAAAACGGGGCTGGGGGAGATTTCCAATTCCATCTGCCCTTGGATAAAGACAGATAATCAAATACCTCTGGAATGAGCAAAAATATTTCCAAAGTGATGGAAAAGCTGTTAGCAGGGGCAGCAGCTCCAGGGGTTTTATCTCCCTCGCCAGGACAAAGGTTCATTAATCATCTGGCAGTTTTATGCACCCAATCTTATCTTCCCAAAGCTCCCCGAGCTCCCCTTCCAGGACATCCTGGAGCAGCACTGGAATATTGATTCCTGTTCTTGTCTCCATGTTCTTTTCTGGAATTGTGTTATTTAGGGAAATGGGAATGTGGGCATGGCTCTGTCCCGAAATGCATTTGGGATAAGGACTGGGAAATCCTTTTAATAATGAGGAAAAATCACAGAATCATGGAATGGGTGGGAAGGGACCTTAAAGCTCATCCAGTCCCAGCCCTGCCATGGGACATCTTCCACTATCCCAGGGTGCTCCAAGCCCATCCAGCCTGGCCTGGAATGTTCCAGGGATGAGGAATCCACAGCTCTTCTGGGCACCCTGTTAAAATCCAGGCCCTGCAGGAAGGTGGGATACAAGGCCACAAGTAGGAATGAAGCCAGAACTTCCCAAATCCCTTCTCTCTTGGGAAGGTGCTGCCAGACCTTTGGAGAGCACAGCTGGTGGAGACCCTGATCCTTCCTTAGCTCTGGAAAAATGGGAATATTCATCTTCCTCTCCTGGCTCAGCAGATGAGATTCCCCAGCCATCAGCTGATGTTTTTTATCATTTTTCCTGAATCTCTTGGCAAGAGATTGCCTTTCCTGACAGCTCAAACAGGGGCTGTGCTCATGCTGGGGTTGGGAACAGGCAGGGGAAGGCGATTTTGAGGAATCTCAGCTGGGGGAAGCCCAAATCCTGATTTTCCATCAACCAACCAAGTGCTTGAGGCTGGCTGACACCACAGAGGAGCTGCTGAGCTCTGGGCTCGGCTTAACCTCTGTCAAAGCACCCCGAGAGTGCTCCCAGCAGCTTCCCACTGGGAATTGCTGCTCAGCTCCCATGGCCATCCCTGGGGAAGGGCTCCAGCCTGGGGGGGCACAGCAGCCAGAGGGATCCAGGGAATCCCACCAGGAGCAGTGGGAGCAGGGGCTGGGATGGGCACAGGCTGTGGGAAGAAGAGCCAGAGGGTTGAAGAGAAAACCTCTTTGCCAGATAAATGATTCCTGTGGGAAGGGCAGAGGGGTGCTGGGAATGAGCTGAAGGTGGCAGGGGTGGCAGGGCTGGAGGTGAGCACCTCCAGGGTGGCAGAGGGGTGCTGGGAATGAGCTGAAGGTGGCAGGGGTGGCAGGGCTGGAGGTGAGCACCTCCAGGGTGAGCACCTCCAG
>NC_031780.1:1764335-1781317 GCF_001522545.3 Parus major
GGGAACGGCCTCAGGCTGGGCCAGGGGAGGCTCAGGGTGGACAGCAGCAGGAATTTCCCCATGGAAAGGGGGATCAGGAATTGGAAGTGCCCAGGGAGGGTTGGAGTGCCCATCCCTGGAGGTGTCCCAGCAATTCCTGGATGTGGCACTCAGAGCTCAGGGCTGGGGACAAGGTGGGGATGGGGCTGGGACACTGTTCCTGAAGCTCTTCTCCACCCTCGGTGATCCTGATTCCATGGCTCTGGGAAATGGGGATGAGTCTCCAGCAGTTTCTGTGTGCTGGCAGGCCAGGCTCTGGAAAAGCTGGGACAGAGGACAGGGATGCTCCACTCTGCAGGCCTGGCACACCCTGGGCTGGCCTTGGGGGGATTTTCCTGGCTGGAATCCGAGGTTACCACTGAACCACACAGTTGGGAATGGATAAAGGATAAAGCAGTTTCTTCCTGGAAAGCCCTGAAGAGGCTGGGCAGAGGCTACAAGATCCAAGGATGACCAGTCCAGCCTGGCTCTGTACTGGGATATACTGGGAATATTGATCCCATCCCTCAAGCTGGGTGTCCAGGAGACTTTTCCAGCTTCGTCCCCCATGGGAAATCCAGGCTGATGCCAGGGGGTGTCCCTGGTGCATTCCCTGCCACTTCACTAAATGTCATCACATCTGCCTGCTCCCACTGAAACAGCAAATTCCTGCTCTTACACTGGAGCCTGGATTCCAGCACTGGAAGAGCTGAATTCTCCCTAAAAACAGTCGGGAATTTGCCTTCTCCTGATTTTCCAGCCCTGCAGAGCCACGCTGGGACCTTCCCCTCTTTCCACACAGCACAAATGCCGGTGCAAGGCTCGGGAGACAAATCCAGCCGAGATTTGCAGTCCCTGGGATCTCATTCCAGGCCCCATCCCGACACAGAACTGCAAACGAGCTGTGGGATGGGAACATTCCCCTCCCGTTTAACGGGATGCTGAAATGAAAACCACATCCCTATCTCCGCTGTCATCCCATCTCCCGTCACCCCAGGAGGGCTCAGTGTCCCTCACTGCATCCCTAGTGAATGGGAAGGGATCCTTAATGAATGGGAAGGGATCCCTAATGAATGGGAAGGGATCCCTAGTGAATGGGAAGGGATCCCTAATGAATGCCGTGTGTCCCGGGAGGAGGCGGGAGGCTCCCGGGCATCCCGAGCCTTCACCGCCGTGCCGGGGATGTCAGCGGGATGCTGATAAGAGCCTCGCCCCGCTCGTTATCAGCGTGTGCGGGGCGGGATGAGCAGCCGCAGCTGCCGGCTCCCCTGGGGCATTCCATGAAGGCACGGCTGCCTTTGGGAATGCTGCGAACCCCCGGCAGCCCAGGGCTTGGAAAACCGCAGGAATTTTTGGCGAGGATTTCCCGGCAGTGCCAGCGGAGGTGACTCCAGGTCAGCGGCTCCGAGCGCTGAACTCAGGGATGCTCCAGCTCTGCCGAGCGTTTCCTCTCCTCTTTCTCCTCTCCTGTTCCTCCTCCCCTGATCCCACAGAAATTTTTTTTTCCTTGTATTTAGTTCCTTACACATCGCTGGAAGAGAAGCCAAAGCTCTGGCAGCACTGACCAGCTCAGCTCAGCTGTGTTCAGTGCTTCTCTGAACCCCAACTTCCCCGGCAGTTCCAGCCCTTGAAATTCCTGGGGATCTTCCCATGAAAAAAAACCCGTGAAAATGTGCTTGGAAAACAGCAAAAGCCTGGAGATTTAACAACAATAATAATAATAAAAAAGCTACAGGTTTTAGACAGAAATCATCTCAGCAGCACGAACAGGTCGGAGCAGTCTGGGCATGGGGCAGAGGCTCTGCCATGGAAAAGGGATTATTCGGTCTATAAAGGGATTTTGATACAAAATACGTGAAAGAACCAAGGCTTCCTGTAGCCAAATTCCTGCATAAAACATAAAACTGGCCCAGACTTCAAACAACATCTCAAAAACTTTCCAGCAGATCCATTAAGAGCTGGGTTTTTAAGGAAGCCGAGGGAACCAGGGCTGCCACCCAGCATTTTGCTGATTTTATTTGGGAAATTCTGTGTTTCTCACCACCTACACTCACTAAAAAGGACTCACTGTGAGTTTTAAGGACATTTCTTTGCTTAAAGGGCTGAGGGAATGAATCCAGGCTGGATTCTGCCAGGATTGGGGAGCAGAAGTGCCACAGCCTCCACCTGACACTCCCCAGATGTTGATGGGATTTCCTCAGGTGGGCACCACGCTCGGCTTCCCCATATCCAGGGAAAACCAGACCTTTTGGGATTTGCCCTTCTGCTTCCAAGACTTCCCTCACCAGAATATCCCTGAGTTCTGATCCCCCAGAAACGCTGCTCCACCAGGACGGACACGGGGTGAAAAATGGGAAATGACCTCAAAATAAAGGGTTCACATCCACTTCCCTCCCAAAAATCCACCCCCCTGGATCAGTCTCCAAGCTCTTAACAAACCTAATCCTGATTTTCCAACTGAATTCCACCAAACCTCTGCAGAGCCCTCAGCAAAGGACAGATTTCATCCTTATCGGAGCTTCGGAGACAACATTTATCTTCCTGACAGGAATCAGCTTCCAAAATTCAGAATTCCCCAACACGGAGACAAAGGAAAAGGCCACGAGCCCCAGGAGGGCCTGGATTGTTTCAGCTGGTGCAGCTGAGGGGTGAAATCCTGGAGAGGAGAGTTTGTTCCCAGTTTGTCTGCACGTGGAGCTCTGGGATGGTTCCAGCACACTGGGGCTGGTGGGAGCTGGAGCAGATCCTGGCTGTGCACACAGAGCACAGATCTTGATGGAATTTTGGGATGTTTGGGATCCTGGGGGCCCTCCCCAGCTCCTGAAGCCACGTTCCTGCTGGCTCCAGGGCTGGCTGGGCCATGGGACAGGGATGAAATAATTTTTGGATTCGCTATGGGAGCAGTGAGGGTTCAGTGGGGAGGGTGTCCCGAGGCTTGGGAAGGAGATGAAAGAGCCTTTGCCCCATTCCAGGCTGGAGAAATGGTTCCCAGCCCATTCCCACCTGGTGAACCTGGACAGAACCCTTTGCCAAAAGTTTTGGGATGGAAGGGACCTCAAAACTCATCTTTTTCCAGCCCTGACAGTCTCCACTATCCCAGGGTGGATATCCTGCCTGGATATATCCATCCAGCCTGGCCTTGGACACTTCCAGGGATGGGGTTTGTGCCCTGGTCAAAATGGGGAAATGCCACAGGAATGCTGGAGCAGCTCTCTAAAGCCCCAGGCCTGCTGTGCCCTGCGAGGGAAGATTTTGGGAATTGTTTCCACCAGGTTCCTGGCAGCTGCCAGCACCAGTCCCAAACTGGTTTGTGGGAAGGAAACCACTCCATGCTGGGCACCACAGGCTCCAGACACATCCAGCAGCTGGGACAATGCACCACAAATCGGGATTGGGCAGAGCTGGAATCTCCCCATTTGTGGGATAAGTGTGGCAGCTGCTCCAGGGACAGGAGGGAAGCAAAACAAATTCCCTGCCTAGGATGGAGGTCCTGGGTTTGCAGCCTGGATCCATTTTTCTAGGGAATTCTCCATCCTGCTGGAGATGGATTCTGGACAGGGAGGGAGGAGGCACCTGAAACATTCCCTGAGCCTTGATTAACACCTGGTTTTGCTTCAAGAACATCTTCCTGGTTTATCCCAACTTTGAGCTGCTTCCTGCAGCTCTGGGATGTGCCAGAGATCTGCAGCCAGGCAGAGCAGCCCAGCCCCAAAAAACACAGTGTCCTGCCATGGAGAGGGTGTCTCCATGACCTTCCCCTCTCCAGGCTTCCAGGTTTTGTTTGCTTGAACTCTCAGTTCCTTTTTTATGGTTCCCCCGAGCTGACAGGCTCAGCACAGGCTCTGCTCCCATCATTCTGAGATCCAGATTCCAGACAGAGCTTGCCAGCCCCGTGGAAAACAGGTCCTGGGAGCTGGTGGAACCAAATCCCGAGGAAACAACCAACAAGGCTGCTCTGGCTTTAAAGGAAAAGTTTCCAAGCCCGTTTTTTGACCTTGAGCGGAGCCAGCGGAGCTGCCCAAGGCTGGGATTATCCCAAGGGCAGGTGCACACACGGATCACCCTCCCCACCAGCCAGATCTGAGCCTGGAGAGGCACCTGGAGGTTTGGCCTGTGGAATCCAGCAGAACTGAAGCGTTTCTGCCTTTGGCTGAGCTCAGCCCCCCTCCCAGTCCAGTCATCCAGGGGCCTTCCAGGCGGGAGCTGCTCCCTGCCCAACGGAGAGGCTTTTATTGGGATTCAATAAACGTGTCTGATCCAAGAGCTCCACAGGGATTTTCCTCAGCTGCTCCTCACCCCTGGCTGGATTTTGGGTGGCAGAACATTTGGGTTTTGGCAGCAGTTTTCCCAGGATCTGCAAAGGAGCAGGCACCACAAGCTCATAAAGCATGGTGGGAATTATGTGCAAGAACAGCTCGAGCTCCATGGAAAATCCCAGCTGGCCCAGTAAGGGATGTTCCCCTCCCTGCTGGGAGCACCAGCACCTCTCACTGAGGTCAAGGCAAGTAAGGATCCAGATCCAGCAAATTCCAGCAATGGAATGGGTTCCTTCTCCCCCATCCTTCCAAGCCAACCATCACCAACCCCGTTTTTCCTCTTGAAGCCGAGATATTTGAACTGTCCATGAATATCTTCCAGTGGAGAGGCAGCTGAGGAATTGCCCTTTGGAATGTTTCCAAAGTGGACAATTCCAAGCCCTGGGAGCTCCCCACACTCTTAAAGCCTGACTGAACTCCTCAGATTAGGAGCTGACGTTTTCAGGGTGACCTTAAATGCCTCTCTCAGTGCAATGCTCTGAGCCCATGGCAGAGCCAAGGCTTGGTTCCAGCTCTCCTGTTTCCCTGATCCCACAGACTCCTCCCTGGGATTGGTCCCTTCCACAGAAGAAGCCAGCACAGACCAGCTCTGCTCTCTGGGTTCAGTGCATTCCCACATGAGCAGGAATTCCAGGAAGCTGGAATTCCTCGTCACATCCCACCCCATGAAAACCCCCACAATCCAGACAGGGATTGGACTTCTGGAGGCACTTCCGTGGGGGAAGGAAGGAAGGAGCTGCTGCCCTGGAATAAAAGCTGGACAAGACAATTCTACACAAAAGGCAGCAGTTGCCATCCACAGCTGCAGAAGCCAAACTGGCTCCCAGTGGGATCCTGCTCTCCCCAAAAGTGTCCATCCCTCCCACACTGCCCAGCTCTCCCCAGGACCACCTGGATGGGGTTCCCTTCCCACCCCACATTCCCAGCCCCCAAAGTGCCTCCCAAAACCCCCAACAGGAGCCCAGTGCTACTGGGAAAGTGCAGAATTCCTTCAGTTTATTGCAATATAAAAACTCTTGCTGGGATGGAAGATGAGGAATGGAAACACATCCTCAGCAACCCACGCACGGTCTGGCTCCCACTGGCTGCTCCATCTGGATCCCACCCAGCTGCAAAAATGTCTGGGAGCTCCCAGAGCTCTCCAGGGAGGGCTGACCCCAGTCAGCTCCTTATCCTGGGTGTTGGATCAGCACAGCCTGTCCTTTCCTGACTGTTCCCCCCTGTGGAGCAGCTCCTGGTTCCAATCTCCCTGCCCGTGATTCCCTTGGTTTCCTAAGCAAGCTCTGTCCTTGGATTTACTGAGGGATGGATTCCAGTCCCTGCCTGGCTGCAGGAGGGCCTGTGCCCCTCGGTCGTGGCTCCTCTGAGTCACTTTTTGGCCAGACACAAAGCAAAACTCTGCTGAATGGAGCAGCAAAGCCAAAGGCCCAGCTTGGGCCTTAATTTGATGACAAACAAATCATTCATCCGCCGTGACTGAGGTGGGAGGGGAAAGGTCCAGGCTCCAAACACAGCCTTTTCCCACTGGAAATGTCCTTCCCACTCCTGGCTGTCACCTCTGGGCCTTGCCCAGCTCGGGAGGGCAGCAGTGACCTTGAGATGCTCAAAGCTCAGGTTTGGGGGCTCTGAGATGGAGCAGCCCTGAGGTGTTTTATTGTTTTAAAATCACACAAATGCTGCAATAGACTCCACTGGGAGCAAATCCCCGGGAGGTTTTCCCTGCTGGAAGGGGCTGAACCTCTCCTTTATGATCCCCATGAGGGCAGAGGAGGTGGGGATGAGGGAGATCCCTCAGCTCTGGGACTCAGTGCACAGCCAGGACACATTTCCACCTCACTTCACCCCATTTATGGGGTCTGGCTGACACCAGGTGAAAGCAGCACAAAAAAACAACATCCTGAAAATGCTAAAAGCTTGGGAATGCACTCGTGGAGGGGGAAGGAGTCTCCATGCACATTCCAGGGAGGGAACATTAACCTGGCTTCACTTCCACAACATTTCTGTAGGAATAGGGCCTGTGGGCACAGCAGAGCTGCTGCAGGGAACAGGAGCAGAGCAGGAGGGGGAAGAAGAAGAGGAACTGGACAGGCTGAGACCTGGAAGGAAACAGAGAAAAAAGGGGAGAAAAAGGGAGGAAAAGAGAGGGAAAAGGGAGAGGTAAAGGGAAGATGTTGCTCCAGATGGCAGGAGCAGGAATAACCAGTGGCACATGCTGTCATCCAGCTCTGCCTTGGTTGGGCTTTACTTTGCCAGGAATTAATAGGACAAAAGTAGAACTCAGAGCAGAGCAGCAAAACCAAGCTTTGCCCCAGGAGTGGGGAGGAGACAAAGCCTTGCAGCCCACTGGAAATTCCCAGGGAATCTCTGTTTGGAGAGCTGGGTTTGGTGGCACTGGCTGCAGCCCCTGAAGGATCCAAGGGGATCAAAGATCTGTCCATCCCAACTCCTGCAGAGCCTGCTCAGCAGCTCTGGGGTTTGTCTCTTCCAGGAGGTTCCTGGCACTCACTCCGAGGCAGGAACGGTGGGTGGAAGCCAGGGTGGGCTCTGGATGGGTTGGAGATTGTTTTTCATGGGTTTTCTGTGGTGTTGAAAGAAATCCTTCGTTCTCCATGACCTGGGAGCTCTTGGGAGTACAACGGGGTCGTGCTGGAGCTCTGGAGCTCATTAAATCCCAGCACCGAGGCTCAGGAGTTGGAGCGAGCTCCCTGAGCTTTATTGGGGATGTCAGCACCACCTCAGGGGCTGCTCACAGCCTTTCCCTGCCTGCAGCATTCCCAGAGGCTGGAAATGGGATGGGTTTTCCACACCACCAAGCCCTCAGAGCTGTACCCAGGCTCCCTGTGCTGCCACCAGGAGCTGGCACACCCCAGGAATGATCCCAAAGGGAAGGGAATGGCTGCTGGGAGAGGGCAGAGAGCCCCAATGACTCACCAAAACCCCAGGTTTTACATTAAAGCCTGGATCCAACCCCCTGGATCCAAACTCCTTTCCCAGGAGGCACAAGAGGAGCCCACAGGATCCATCTCCCTGGATCCCTCTGCCCTGCTTCATCCCATAAATCCTTCCCTGCATTTCCACTTGCTGGAAACAAATGGTTTTCCAGGTGGCCCCAGGAAGAAAACACAAATCCAGCACGTGATTTGGATGCAGGGATGGAGCTGTCCCTTCCCTCAGCTTCCTTGTGTCACCTCCTGCTCTGGGACAGGCCAGGCCTTTCCTGCAGAGACAACTCCAGAGCGACTCCAGCCAAATTCATCCCCCCAGTTTTGTCCTGCCCAGGCCCAGCTGAGGGAGTTGATGTCCAAAGAGGACTCAGAGCTCATCCCCTCAGGATTTTGGTGTCCAAATCCACCTCAAACAACGTCCAAAGCCGCCCCTGAGCAAAGCCCTGTGCTTTCAGCCTCATTGTTATTCCTAAAGATCCCGAAGTGTGCCCACACTGGAGCCATTCCCAGGATCCTGGCCATCAGGAAGAGCTTGTGCCCATCCCAATCCAGCTCCACGAGGCAGGACAGAGGCCTCTGGAGCCTCCCACTGATTGTAATTAATGGTTTTTAATCTGCTGCTGCTGAGGGGAGGCCAACAGCGCTCCCATTAACTCCATCCTTTCCTCTCAAGCCCACAGCTACAAACACCCTGTGCAAGGCCCTGGTGCCATTGTGGGAAGGGAAAAAGGAATAAAAAGTTGAGAATCTCAGGAGGTGATGGATTTATCATCTGCTCCTGCTCACGGAATGAACCCATCACGAGCTGGGGGAAGAGCCAGCCTCGGAGAAGCCGAGCTGGAGATTTCCCCAAATCCCTGAGGAAAACAACGCTCTGCTAATCCCAGAGGCTCCAGGCCAGCACTGAATATCCATTAGGCTGGGAAAAAGCCAAGACTCCAGCTCCAGGCCTCTGCTTTCACTCTTTGTGCTGGTCCTGTGCTCGTTTTCAGGGACTCTGTGGCAAAGACACATCCAAAGGCCACGGGGCCACCAGAACCCCAAAAACACCACATTTTAAGGTCTCCAGAAGAAAGAAGCTCCAACACATCTCCCTCAACCCTCTGGGAGCTGTGGAGATCTCCCAAAGCAGGAATTCCCCAGCAGAGCAGACCACACAGATGGAACCAGCTGGGAAAAAAGGGCCTGGATTCTTTTATATCTATTTTTTATATATATATATATCTCCTTTTTTTTCTGCTGTTGCTTTAACCTGCAGACAGTAACTCGAGGAGGTGCCGCTCATCTCCTGAACTTCCCTCCTGCCCAACCTTAAATGACATCCAGGGACACACAGAAAACCCTTTTGGCACAACTACAAAGCACAGAAGCCAAGGTGGGAAGTCCCCAAAGGTGCCAGCACATCTCCAGACCAGTCTGACACCCTCAGTGTCCCAAAACTCCCCTTTTTCACCTGAAATCTGAGTTCATTTTGAAGGCAGCACTTGCATAAGCACTTCTGCATGTGGTTAAGTTGTAAAACTTGGCCCAAGGTTTCCCTCACCGTGGTTTGAGTGTTATTTTAGGGGGGAGGGAGGTTGTAGACACTGAAAATCCAGACCTACTCAAGCTTCAAATGTCTTTTTTTGTCCTGCAGACTGAAATGCCTGGAGTTGAAATCCCTGCTCTTTTTTTTTGGAATAGCACCTGGGAGAAGTTTTAACCCCCTGAACAAGCACTCCCTTAGAAAAAAAGGAAGTTTATTAGTTCTGTTCTTTAGAGGGATATAAATGTATTATTAACAGCATCGGGGATTATTAAAACTTGGAGAAAGCAAATTAAAAACTAATTCTGTCCTCGCTATTTCCTGATTTTTTGTGCTTTTCCTACCCTGGAGTAGGAGGTGCTGCACAAGAGGGGAGGGATGGATGGGAAAGGCCTTCAAGTGCCTTCCCTGCCTTGGATTTTCCTTTCCTGCTTCTTTTCACTTCCCTGTCTCCAGAGGCTGGAGAGGGAAACCCTGGGAGTTCCCAGAGCAAAACCAGTTTGGATTTTCTCCTCCTTTAAAATTCATGCAAAATTAAATTAAAATTTCATGCAAATTAAGGGGAGAAGGTCCTCCCCTTAATTTGCATGAAATCCTCCTTTTTCTGCACTGCATCTTCTAAAATATTGTGGATAAAATAGGAAATAAGAGCAAATCCAAACTCTGGTGATCTGAGTGCAGCCCTTGAGCAAGGAAATCCCAGCACTGGGGAGAGACTCAGGGAATTCCTCAGGGCTGAAACCTGCCCTTAAACCCGTGATTAAACACAACTAACATGAGCTCAACAGCAAACTTTAACAGGAGAATTATTGACACCCAGCTCTGGAGCTGCTCTTTCTCACCCTGTCCTTTGTGATATTGTCAATTTACATAAATTCCAGTCATTAGGGAAAAAATCAAATCATTTCTCGTGCAAGGAGCAAACAAACTTAGGCTCCTCTTCCATCCAGGATGGTGGAGAGAGATTAAATTAGGGAAAATACAGATTCCTCTGCTTACCTTGCTTTTGGAAACACTTTTCCATATCCTTGTGAGGTTCCTTGCAGGGGATATTTATCCTCCACAATAATTCCTCATCCTGCTGCGGTTCCAATGGTTTTTAAAAGGATGCAACAGAAAATCCACTAACCTGGAGGCCCTGGGGGCTGAGAGCTCTCAGATCTCTCACTCCTGAGGGAGTTTCCTGAAGGGAATCCTGTTTTTCCAAGTGGAACAGCACAAATTCCTGGTGAGAAGGATCAGAATTGGGATGTGTGTTAAGGAGGCTGCACCTCAAATGTTACATCAATGAAGGAGAGGGCTTGAAAAAAAAGTGGGAACAGATTTCTGTCAAATTCTCCAGGATTTTCCCTGGGATGTTGTTTTCAAGACATGGATTCCATGAGACCAGACAGGTCAGCACAAAACCTCCTTGGATCAGCCACAGGTGCCACCTACTCACAGCTGTTCCTCACCCTTGGAAAGGAGATTTCCAAGGTTTTCCAGGGAAGATGCCATTTGGGAATGTCCCATCTGCTGCTCTCAGGGACAGTCACCCCCAGGGACACCCCGGAGTGTCCCTGCTGGCAGAGGATGCCCAGCTCCCTCCGGAAACCTCCAAGGGGCTGGAGCTGTCCTGGAGGTGTCTGAGCAGCCTCTGGATCACCCAGGGGAGGGACAGGACTCAGTGCAGGTGCCCCTGCAGGGATTCACTTCCAATTCTCAAGGAAAATCCCTCTGTTTGAATCAGGAGCTAGCCCTGAGTTTCCCCGTTTCTCCTGGAATATTTTGCAGATTTAAGCTACCCCAGGTGGTGATTTGGGCTCTCTGAGGAAAGAGCCATTATAAATTCCTATCAATTCCTCCCTGGGAGGGTGGGAAGGCCCTGGGATGGATTTCCCAGAGAAGCTGGGGCTGCTCCTGGATGTCTGGAAGTGCCCAGAAGGTCCCTCCCCACCACATCCCATGGGGAGGGGACAGCAAGGACAGGACCTGTCACGTCCAGAGCCCCTTTAATTCTCCAACTCAAGAGATCCAAGGTCAGTCTAAAGGTAAAAACGAGCTGGTTTCCATCTTTCCAAGGGTCCCAAAAAGCAGAGAACTGGATGAAAGGCACTCATGACTCCTCCATGCTGGCAATCACAAGCTCCTCGTTAAGACCTTTGCTGAAAGAAATGTAATTTAGCCACTAATGTGGCTCTACCCAGGGACAAAACACAGCAAGAGCAGCGTGGAGCCTTTATCTCCCCACTCTCCCATTAATTTTCCTGCTCTTTCAGCACCCACATCCCTGGCTGGGATCTGCTTTGATGGTTTGTTGGTTCAGGGTGTAATCAGCACTAATAATTTCTCCACCCCAGGACTATTAGGCACGTTTGGGAAGTGATTTCCCACCCCTCAGAGACCCTGCAACTGGATACTTTTGTGTGCTAACCCGTGGATTTCCTCCACTTCAGCATATCCCGAGGCCTCGAGGAAATCAGCAATCCAAACAAATTCTGCTGGGGTTTCAAAGATGAATTCTTGTAATAACACTGCCCTGAGATTGGATTTGGGGCTGGAGCTCTCTGCAAAAGCAGGGAAATGTCCCAGACAAAGAGAGATTTGCCCAAACTTCAGCTCAGTGGTCACGTAGTTCTGTTGTCCCCCTTCCCTGCACTGATTATCCAGATTATTTCTGTCTCAGCACGGCTTCAGCCACTTTTCCTCATCCAGAAACTCATCCTTTCCACGAGTTCCAAAGAAAAATGAAAGCAAGCAGATTAAAAATAGAAGAGGAAAAAAAAAAACCCCACCAAAACCCCAGCTTGCTATCTGCACTGACTTTTGCTTCTGGCACTCGCAGAGCTGTTCCTTGTTTTGTTTGCTTTGTTTCTTGCCTTTTTGTCTCCCCTTTCCCAAGAGAGAACTGCAAAGGTCAGATGCTGCCACGCTCTGGGTGTCCTGCAGGAGCTGCCTCGGCTCTTGGCAGGCTCAGGAACCAGACAATTCCTTAGGAGAGATCCCAATCCAGGCTCGGGAACGGCAGCAGGAGCAGGGAATCCTGAGCCCTGGGCTGGGAGCAGCACAGCAGCCAAATCCTCACCCAGGGCTGAGCACTGAGGGCAGGGGAACATCCAGGGGCAGGAAAAAAGGGAAAAAAGGAGATTTTGTGTCTGGGTTAAAAGGGGTGGATGAGGAAGAAGAATGGATTTTATATCTGGGTATATTATTATTATTATTACTATTATTATTCTTATTATCATCATCATTATTATCATTATCATTATTATTTACTACATATAAATATTAATATAATAATTATTAATTATTGTATAATATATAATATTAATATAAATATTATATATTATTGTATTATTAATGATAATTATAATAATAACATTATTATTATTAATAATAATAATAATAATAATAATAACAATAATAAACAACTGAATTTCTATACGGCAAATATTAAGAACTAAAATAATGGACTAAAAGAATGTGCTCCAGGGTTCTTTGCTCTTATCCTTTAGGGTGTTGGTTACTGAAGGTTTCCCAGTGTTGATGAGGACTCAGCAGGTTGAAGATGTAAAAAAGAGTTTATTTCAGCAGCTCAGTTGGTTTGAGCTGCCCTTCAAGGCACAGGGAAGTTTTTAAAGCAGAGCAAAAACCAGAAGAAGGTTTCTCATCTGTAACTTGAGCCTTGGGTTTATTCAGTGCCCTAATTCTGAGGTAATTATGCTTAATCTTAGCATAATTATAATAAAAAGAGAAATATTACTGATCCAGAGCTCTGAGCTGGAATTGATGGATGAAATACTCTTAATATCCCACAGAAAAGTGGCAGGTGCTGCGTAAGGAAGGATGATCCAAGCTGGAAGGGACAGAAGGTCCAGGAAAACAGGGAATGGGACTAAAGGAAGCATTGAAATTGCGCTGGAATTTCACATTTTTGCTGTTTGCATTGAAATTTCGGTCCTGCCAAGGGCAAGGGGCGTCAGCAGGGAAGGAGCAGACTTCAAAGAGAGCAGGATATGGGGTGAGGACAGCAAAAGTCCTGATGAGAATTTGATGTGACAGGGAAGAAAAAGCCAAGGAGAGGAAGTTTGTGAATGGATCTGATCTGGGCAAGAGGCAGCGTCCAGCGAGGCCAAGAGCAAAGGATGTTGCGTTCATGGAGATGAGATGAGACAACAACTTGGACATGAGTCTGAGCTCAAAAGGTTGAGTTCTTAGGGCTGAAAACATTTAGGGCAAAAGCAGGAAAACAGGAAGATGTCACTGGCCAGAAAAAGCAGGAAAATCTCTCCCCAGCACCTGAAGTGCATCAGAGAGACAAGTCCTCTCAGGAGATTTTTCCTTCCCCTCCCACAATGTCCAGCTTCCTCCTTTCACTGCTCCCCATCCCAGCTTCGTGTTGTCGTGTGGATGATTTGGATCATCTGTGTCTCTCCTGACCCAGGGCTTGTAAACCCGGGCCCTTTTGATGTCTGGAGCAGGCAGGCTGCTGGGAATGATGTTTTCCAAGGAGGATGGGGAAAGGGAGAAATTTATGTTAGGAAAATGTGAGTGTCATCTTCGTTTATCTCCCAGCTTCGTAATGGAAAACAGGCATTTCACAAACACATCCCCACAAAACCCAGCGTGGAACGGTCTGGGGAGTCGAGCATGTTAACCTTCAGCTGCTCCATAAATATTCATACTATTATTATTATTAATAATAATAATATTAATAAATGCTGCAATAAATCACACCCCAGCTGGAACATCCCATCCCCAAGCACTTGGCGGGTTTGGGAACCCTGTGGAGAAGCAAGGCTGCAGCATCTCTTCCCTCTTCCCGTCCTTCATCATGTCTGGATCAATCAGAAAATCCTTGGATCCTCCGGAGCACAAACTGCCCCCCACTCAGTGCAGCAGCTGTGGAGCATCCCACAGGCAGCAAATAAAGTGTGGAGCTCCTCCAGGATGCTCCAAAGTTCAGGAAAGCCCATCCTGCACGCAGGGATTACCCGGAATCCTGCAGCTGGAGCAGGCAGATAAGGAGAGCGGCTCAAGCTGAAGGAGTTAAGCCACACAAATCAAAACGCTCCCATTTGGAGATGAAATCCACACAAATTTGCATTCCCACTCCATGAGTTTGTTTGCAGTTCCTGGCAGCTCACTGGGACAGCAGGAACGAGCAGAGATTCTGCTCCAGACCCCCCCAGCTCATCCCTGGAGCCTGGCTGCAGGAAAAGCTGAATTGAGAGCTCACCTATTGCATCTGGTACCAAACATTCTGCATTCTGCTCTGCTCCTGCCCTTCCCACACAGCCATTCCCAACATTCCAACCCTTTTTCCAAGTGTTCAGATGGGCAGTTTTTCCATACTCACCCTGGAGGAGGTGGTGGCACTGCTGCTCTGTGTCCTGCCCTGCACCCAGCGCGCCTGGCCAGTTTTCCTTGTGCTTTTCCCGACTTCCTTTGACAGGGAGCTGATTGCAGAGCTCTGGGATTACGTCTGCATCTCCAAATCTTTCTTTCTCAGCTGGAAAGTCTCAAGTTCCAAGCTGGGATTCCCTCTCCACCCCCTTTCTCCAGGAGTTAACCCTCCTTCTGCTGGAAGGGTCTGTCTGGTCAGCACCCACCAAAATCTCAGGGACTAAAGGAAGAGGGAAGGAGGCATTTTAAGAGAAAAATCAGCATTTTCTTGGGTGTTCTCTGCTCATTAACTCTGCTGTAGGAAAGCTCTTTTTAATTATGGTATTTTTAATTCTGGACTTTCAGAAGCCACGCCCAAAGGTTTAAGGGTTTTCAAGGCTTTTTTTCTTAAATTTCTTTTATCTCAATTATTTTTATTACAATGGTGATCAGTCCGTGGGTTTCCAGCCAGAAATTTGCTGTCCCCCACAAACAAGGGGGACAAGAACCCATGGTTCCTCTGGTCAGAACCCAGTAAAAAGCACTTTTAGCCCAACTCGACCCTCTACTTTGAGAACTTTGCATGAGCAAGACATTTATTCCCTCAATAACAGGAATGATTCCTTCCCCAGAAGGGTTTTCCAGCCCTTGGAGGATGGTTGGACTTGATGGCCTTCAAGGTCTTTTCCAACCTGAATGATTCCTGATTCTCCAAATCTAGGATATTTCCTGCATGATTGGGTGGTGCTTTCTGTGATAAAACCTGGGAATGGATCCAGGGGCATCCCTTGGGATCAGCCTTGCACACTCACCCTGCTGCCACACTCCATTCCCATTCCCACTCCTATTCCCATTCCCATCCCCATTCCCATTCCCATTCCCATTCCCATTCCCATTCCCACTCCTATTCCCATTCCCATCCCTATTCCCCATCCCCACTCCTATTCCCATTCCTATTCCCCATCCCCATCCCCATTCCCATTCCCACTCCCATCTGGTGACATTTGGCAGTGGCAGAAGGGACCTGAGGATGAGGAATCCACCACTCCAGAGATGTTTGGGCATTACTCCTCCTCCTCCACACACTGCCAATCCCTCTGCTGCAATTCCCACCTGGATTTCCTGGCTGGAAGTTCCTGCAATTCCTTCCCTGCCCAAACTGAAGAGTTTTCCCCCAATTTTTCTTCCCAACAGCAAAATTCCATTATGAGTTTTCAATTTACCCTCAGCTTGATGGATTTGCACATGGATTAAAGCTGCAAAGATCTGGACTTGGAGCCCAGAGCCTGAGGGATCTCAAATCAAATCCAAGGACACCTGTGCAGTGCAGAGCTGGGATTGGAGCAGGGAATGACACAGGTAAATCCCAAAATAAAACCAAAACCAAACACAAAAACCCCACCTCAAAACATTCAACCACTTCCTATCACTGAATTTTATCTCAAAGAAAGGATCAGCATGGAAAACTGTCGATCCATGCAAAAACATTCCAAGGTTTTTAATGGAATATTCCTACAAAGCCGATTTTCTGGCAGGAAAATGAAGACATTCAACCTTTTACAATATAGAAAATAAAAGGGAATCACTGAACTCGAGGTTCATTGAGCTGTTTGCCACACAAGGAAACTTCCATGGAAACTCAGGGAAGTGTCAGAGGGGGAAGTGTGGGGATGCACAGTTTATTTTTGGAAAATCCCGAGGCAGAACCTGCCAGGGGAGCTGCTGGTTTCGTTCTAACGCTCAACTGAACGAAACTCCCAGGAATTTCAGGCAGAACCCAAACCAGATGTAATCCCCCCAGATGTTTACAGGCTCCTTCAAAACCCAGCAAGGGATAAACAAAATGGGAAAGGAAAAAAAAAAAAAAGTAGGAAAATCCCTCCCCAAGCCTCTCCCCTCCGCCTCGCCCCTGCCTACCTCCAGCACTGCTGCTCCTGGGATCAGTGAGGAAATTTGGGGAGCTCTTTTATGTCAGAAAAGGAGGAATTTCCCAGGAAACCCCTCCCTGGGCTGCAGAGAGGAGGGAAAGGCAACCTGAGCATGGAAAAGGAGGGAGGGATCCAACCAAACCAATGAATTGTTCCTCGTTTGGGTTTGTTTTTTTTGCCTCACTTCTCCCTGCATTTATCCCGCCTCCTCTTCTCTGAACATTTGGATTCTTTTTTAATTCATTTTTTTTTATTTCTCCTCTGGTTTTGCTGAGGAGAGCAGGGAGCCCATTAGAGCAGGGGGATTAAGAGAGTTGAGGGAGGATTGAGTAATGAAATAGCTGTAAAATCCCAGGAATTGTGCAAGGCAGATGGCCCCAAGGAGAGCGCGGCGTTCCCGGGATGCGGAGCCGAGCTGGACAAATCCCATCGGATGGGGCTGATTAAAGCCACCCCAGCTGGGCCTGGGCTGCCCCCAGAGGAGCTGGGAGCAGGAATTTTGGGGAGAAAAGGCACCAAACCCTGAGTTTTCCGTTCCACCCAAACTGGGAATCAGCAGAATTGCCGGTGCCATCACCTGGGCGCTTCCAAAGGGAGGTTTGGTTTCAGTGCCACGTGGGAACAGCAGGGGAAAATCTGGTTATTGACTGGAAATGTTCCTAATTAACATCAAACGCTGCAATTTCCAACAGAGAGATTTTGGGAGATGTTAAATCAGCCCAGTAAAAACCATCTTCCCTGTGTATGGAATTAAGGGCTAAAATTGCTTCAGTTTTTCCTCATTAATGGGATTCAGAATGCAGCAGAGAATGGGGTTTATAAATATAGGTATCTATATAAAAAGAAATAGAAATATATAAAAAAGAAATAAAAATAAAAAACAATA
>NC_031780.1:1781874-1790579 GCF_001522545.3 Parus major
TATTATATCTATTCTATATATTCTATTCTATTCTATTCTATTCTATAGAAAATATCTCTATAAATTATACATATTATATCATATTTATATTTATATATATAAATATTTTGATATTTTATATATGGTGCATATAAAAATAAATATACCTATATTGTATATGTGGTGTGTATATTAAAAATATTAAAAATTAATATATATAAATATATATATTTATACAAAATAATATAAATAAATGAGTGTATATATATATTTATATAAAAATATTAATCTGAAGTGTACCTTTCACTACTCAAGCAGTGCTGGACATCTCCCAGATTTTTTCCTGCTTTTCCCAGCAAGCCAAGAGAGAATGGAATATCGAGTCCATCATTCCCAACAGGAATCCTTTCCATCCATGGAGGGCAGAGCTGTGTCCCTGTGGCAACAACAAAACAGCAAAGTCCCTTTGATTTCCCTGCTTCAGTGCTTCTGGAAAACAGAAATCCCCAAATTCCCTAAGAAAAGCCAGGAATCAGGGATATTTCTCATTTTCAAAGTCCAGGTCATGGAACTCTGAGGGAAAACGAGCACAAGCTCAGCCTAAACTCGGTTCTTCATCCAGGTTTTTGTTGTGTTTCACAACCACCTGAACTCCCAGGAAAAACCTGGAATAATCCATTCCAGGGAAATTGTATAAATGATATAAACTGTGATAATTTTATAAAATATAATCTTGTCATAAACCTGATGGAGAGCTGGAACTGGGCAGTTTAATTAAACACCCAAAACACAGATTAAACAGAGGGACCAGAACTTTCCCCTGCCTGTTGGTTAATTAAAAAATTCATATGATGAATAAAAGAGGGAAAATATATAAAAGAGATATTTTCTGCCCAAAACATGAAATTTTTTTATTTATCATTAGAAGACATTTTTTCCTTTGCAAAAAAAAAAAAAAAAGAAAAATTGAATAGGAAACAAAGAGGAGAAAACTTAGAAAAGTAGAATTCAGTATAAAAAAGGCAAAAGAAAGTTCAACAAAGGAGACATTTGCTGCTGAATTGAACTTTGTATGAGACATGAATGGGGAAAAAAAGGGATTTATCCATTTCCACCCAATTTGTCGTGATAAGGAACAAGATTTGATTAAAAATCACCTTTAGAAAGAGGCGAGTTGAGCCCTGCCTCGGAACGTGGGCTCTGCACGGCTCCTCCTGCAGATATTCCCATTTTTTGGGATCCAAACCCACCTTTAGGAGCGTCAGGCAGCCCCTGCAGCAGCAGGCAGAACAGGGAGCTCAGTTTTCCCAGCTCAATGATTCCCTTATTCCCAGCTCCATCCCAGGAAATGAGCTCTGACTGAAGCAGCCGAGCTCCCACCAGAGCTTTGGGATCACCGGAATAAAAGGAACATTCTTATCCCTGCTAATGGGAAACAGTTCCTGCCGAATTCCAGCTCCAGCTCCACGTTTGCAGTGCTGGGATAATTGGGAATTCGGCAGGAAAACTGATTGCTAACAGGAGTTTTGAGATGCCATTCGGGGTTTGGGGGTTTTTGGGGTTTTTTTTTTGGAGGGATTGGTTTTCTCCTGGTGTTTTTCTAACAGGAAACTCCATATCCGTGGAATTGGATAATAAAATCCAGGGCCACCAGAGGATCTCCAGGCAGCAGGAGATCCAGCACGGAGATGAGCACCAGGAGAACTTTTTTTGGATGGAATTCTTTGCTTTACAGGCAAAGTGTCAATGCTGGAATGCCTGAAAACGCAGCTCAAGAGAACATTCCTGTTTATTTGGGAGGGTGATGGTTTTTATAGATTTGTTTTGCAAGACAAAATACATAAAACTAACAGGGAATAAAAAGAAGAAAAAGCAGGAAAAGAATTCCCCACATCCCTCACTTTTCTGTGACAGATTTCTTGCTGTACAATCCATCAAACCAGAATATTTTAGTTTTAATCAGGAAACACTTTAGGATTCTTCTTCTGAGGTGAGAATCAAGATTAAATGATCTGAAGGCTCTTAATAATGGTCCACTAAGAGAATTTTAGTAAAAAAACAGGATAAAGTGTTGTGGATTTAGTGAACTCAATATTCAAAATAACCAACAGGACCAAGTAGGGCAACTCTTCCACCCCCAGAACCTGAACACCAAAATCAAATCAATCAATCACCAAAATCATCCCAGGAGAACTGGATTCCACAGGGCATGAGATGAATTCCAATAAAAGAAGCAATAAAGCAAGAAATGCCCCTGAACACTCCTGGTCTCCATCTCTCTTGGACAGAAGCAGTGTGAGGAGGAAAAGAACAGTGAAAAATGAGGATGTTGGAAGGTTTGCTGAGGGGAAAAGAATCTTATTCTTTAAAATCTTATCTTATTCTATAAAAAGGCAGAGACTGGGAGCAACAGGAGATGCAAATTGAGAGTTTCTAGGTGATTTACTGAAAATTGTCAAGGATGGGACCACATCTGTGGTGAACCAACACCAACCCTCCCAAACTCAGAGCCAGCAAACCCTCAGCACCCCCAGGAGCTCCTGCTTCCTCATCTTCCAAAACTTCCAGGATTTCCCTGTTTTGTGGATGTTTTTGGTACAACCTCGAGGTGAAGGTGCCTTCACCCTGCACAGAACCTCACACACATTCCCAGGAGGGAATTCATCCCTGAATTACTCATTTGGGGAATTATTTATTTGTCGGTGACACAGCCTGTGATGCCTAGAAAACACATCCTGCATCCCTGGAGAAATTTCCTGCCTGGATGAGGAGATCAATCCAGCATCCCTGGAGAAATTTCCTGCCTGGACAAGCAGATCAAACCCCCAGAGAGGGAGCAGGGACAGGGAACACTCACCAGAATCCCTGGCTCAGTGCTGGAGTCTCCTGAGCTCAAGCTTCTCCTGGACTTCAGCTGGAAAATGCAAAGAGAACAAAATTCTGAGTTCACAAACCAGAGGAACAGAGGGGAATTCCCAACTCAAGCTGGCAGGACACAGGGAATGGATTCCCACTGAGGGCAGGGATAGATGGATATTGGGAAGGAACTGTTCTTTGGGATGGATTTCCCAGAGCAGCTGTGGCTGCCCCATCCCTGGAAGTGTCCAAAGCCAGGTTGGAATAACCTGGGATAGTGGAAGGAGTCCCTGCCCATGGTGGATTTGGATGATCCTAACCCTTAAGGTCTCTCCCACCCAAACCATTCCATGATTATTAAAATATCCAGGCCTGGCTTTATTTTTAGGCCTTTTTTTGGGTGCCAAGCTCTTCAAAGATCCCCAGGCTGAGGAACACCACTCAAAAAGGAGCTGAAGAGCAGCCAAATTCCTGGCCTGCTGCAGACCCCGAGCTCCACAAGCTGTGGTTGTCTGCATTTCTGTGTCAAGAAACATCCTAAAGGGAAGGAGGAATTTATAGAAAGGGTAACACTCACCAGGGACAACATTCCCAGAAGCTGGAGGTGCTTAACCCTTCCTTTGGTAATAAAAAAAATACAAATCCAAGTTATCCTGGATTCAAACACGTGGGATTTGTGGCTGTACCTCATTTGTCAATTCATTCAATGCATTATGAGCCCATATTGGGAATGATCCTGTGGGAAATCAGCTGGGAATCAAATACAAAGCAGAACTTCCCTCTCTTATTTTCCAAACACTTTCCCAAACCCTGTTTTCAAAACTCTTATTTTCCAAATCCTATTTTCCAAAACATGCATCATTAAATAACCAGGTGACAGCAAACAGGTTTCCTTTACACTCAGGGTTAGCAAAAAGGACAATGGTGCTTTGTCAAAATCCCTATTAAATTAACCAGAACTTTGAGAGGAAAGGGGATTTCACCTGGATCTTGGATGCTGGGTTCAGATGGATGAATCCCACTCTGGGGAATTGCTGGACAAAGGAGGCAGGAGGGACTGAAAGGGAGAGAGCTCAGAATTGTTCACATTACATAAAATTATTTCAGAAATTCATTACATTTTGCACACTCAAAAACTCAGCTATCCCATTTTTTCTCACACTGGGAATTTAGACAATAAATTGTCTTGGATTGGGAATTTAGAAAATAAAATGGTCTTGAACTGTGAATTTACAACATAAAATGGTCTGAGATTGGAAATTTAGATCATAAAATGGTCTGGAATTGGGAATTAGGTAATAAAATGGTCTGGAATTGGGAATTTAGGAAAAAAAAGTGGTCTGAGATTGGGTTCTCCCTTAAAGGCTGAATGTGGATCCATCCCCAGCTCCTCCAGGACAACATTCCTGCCCAGCCAACCCGGACTCATTCCCAAGGCAGAGCAACTTAGAGCTGCACTATTCATAAATACACATTTATTTTTCATTAGAAATGCGTAATTACAGCATTTTTAAAGCATTTTCCCCTAGAAAAGTAGTTAAGCAACAGTACAAACGAAAGTGTTAGTCTTCTGCAAATACAGTTTTCATGACACTGAACAGAAAACACCAGCAAAAGGCCAAGACTTGCTGTCAAGGGATTTTTCCTTATTTTAAATATTTTCCTTTTTTTTGTTTGTTTTTTTTTGTTATAAACACCATAGCAAATTAAAAAAAAAAAAAAAGGCTGTTCCAACAGTGAAAAATATCTGAGCTCTGGAACTTTCTCTACGTGGCAAAGCAGGTACTGCAGGGCAGCAATAGCCCCGAACATCTGCAGCCATTCCATTTTCACAGGAGGGACCAACGGGATGGGCAGGGATGGAGTCTCACAGTTTGGATGCAGGAGAGTTCTTCCTCTCCCTCTGCCAGATTTGTTTTGTCCTCTCTGAGTGGATTTAAGTGCAGCCCACGGGGTTTTTTTGGAAGGCCGGGACTCGGATCGGTGTCGTGATGCAGCTCTGATTGAAGCTGGAATTATTCCAGGCGGGGCATGGCTGGAGGTTCTGAGCTCTGGGAGGTTTTTCCAACCCCTCCCACTCCATTTCTGGCTGGAGTTCACTGCCAGCTCCCCAACATTCCTCAATCCTCTCACTGGATTTGGATCGCTCCGTGTTCTATCTGCATTTCTGGCTGGATTGCTGATTGAAGGGAATCGGTGCCCTGCAAAGGGGAACAGGACAGCAGGAAATCAATCCAAAAGTGCTTTTTTATTGGTGTAACCAAGAGAATGGGTTGCTTGTTATCCAAATATAAAGTTCTTGTGAATACCAGTGGAAAAAATTCCAGAGCAAAATCCACATGGATGTGGGCTCTGTGAGAGTGGGAATGGGAACACACAAAGGCACCAAAAATATCATCAAGAGTCTCCGTGAAGCCTAACGAGGAAGCTGAAATAATGCAATTATGATAAAGATCTACAAAATCATGAGTGGCACCAAGGCAATTATTCCCTCTCTCTTCCCAGGAAAAGAACCAGCTCCAAATAAAGGAAATAAATTCAGAGTCTGGCACCAAACTGAAGCTGTGGAAGGCTCTTCCCAACGAAGAGGTTTTGGGAATAGGGAGCTGGAAAGGCCACCAAGGATGATAATGGAACAGACAGGAGGGAGTCCTGGAGTGCCACAGCTGCTGGGGAGGGAAATCACCTGTTGGCTTTGTCCTTGGAATTTCCCAGTTGAAGCAGGATTGGGTCTAAAAATGCTGATTTTCCCCACTGCGGCCTTTCCCTGTTTTGGGTGAAGTGAGAACAGCACGACTACACTCAGCTTTTCCTCAGAGGAAATTCCTCCTCGCTTCCCAAGGAAAACCAGGAAGAATTGTGAGCAAAAACAACTGACTGAAACCTCCAAAGGAAATCTCCTTACAAAGGAACTCGCTGCCTACCAGGGACAAGGCTGGGGAGGGAGAACCCAAAATTCCTGGGAGCCAGGAAAAGCACCTGCAGAGCTGTGAGAGGAGCAGGATCCACACCAGCTGCACTGGCCTGGACAGAGCCCCTCACAGCCAGGAAAGCTTCCCCTGCCAGCAGCCCATCACACCATGGATAGAATTCCAAGCACAGGGCAAGGATTTCAGGATTTTTTCATCCCCTCTAAACTCCCCCTCATTCCAGAGATCTGCCCTTGCTGGATTTTCCCTCATAAACACCTCTAAAGGTTGCTCTGTGCAACACCTTGGCCATAGAATTCTCCCTCTGACAGGATTTTGGTGATAAAAAAGCGGCATTTGAGGCTTTGTGCTCCCAGCTTTGAACCTGCCAAAAGATCCATGAGGGTGGAAAATCCACCAGAATTCCCAGCTTTTTTGGTTTTATTACACAGTCCCAGCTTATCTATTATTCAAATTAAAACATCAGAAGTTCAAAATCATGAAGTGTTGCTCCCAAATTCATTTATTTCCCTCTGCCTTGTTGCCAGTAATTGCATTTGGCCACAGGAATTTTTCTCTTGTTTAATTTGAAGGGTATTTTGTGTTTGTTTAAAAGTCCAAGAAATTCACGCCAAGGTGCTGAATAAATCTATGAGATTGCTAAATTGGATAACACAACATTTTTTAAATAATCTTCAAAGTTTTCTTTTTCCCATTTAGAGGAAAAGTGTATTGAGTAAATAGAATTATCAAATATCAGCACAACAGCAACACCAAATATTGACCCAGCCTCAGACCTGAAGGGATTACAAGAATTTATATTTGGCATGATGGTGGGTTTTTTTCCAAATCTAATAAAATTTACCACCAGCATTGCATCTGAGCACAGAATTTTAATCCAAATATTCTGTATTTCTAGACTTTGCAAACTGCTGTCAAAACATGAAAAGAAGCCAAGCAAAAATCATTCATGAACAGACTGAAAATACAAAACTGAAGTGGATTTTGCTCTGCTCCAGCTGAACTCAGAGCAGGGATTCATTTCAGCTAAAAAAAGGGCAGAAAGCTGGTACCTTGTTGTGAGACATGAAATAAATCCACATTTGTGCTGTTTCAAACAGGGAATTGGCACAGAATCCAGGCCAGGTGGAAAATGAATTCCACATTAATGAGTTTTGATTGATAAAGAGCTGCAAAATCCTTGGGAGCTTCTCAGCACTTGACCAAGAACCAGGTGGAAATGTCAGTGCAGCCTCACTTGGAGGGTTTTCCCTTCCCTCAGACAAGACTTTCCCCTTCGGATGGGAGATCATTCTCCAAAGGAAAATTCTGTATTTTTATCCACAAAAAAAGCTCCTGAACTATGGATAAACTCAGAGCAATGCAAACACCAAGCTGGTTCCTCCACCTCCTTTCCAGATCCTCGGTTTTCACCTGGTGCAAAGTGAGGAAATATTTACAGCCAACTTGTTTTGGGGCTTGTCTGCTTTTCCTTTCATCCCCTTTTCCTGTCACATTCCTTCCCTGCTTTCCCTGGGCTCCCTTGGAAACCTCTGTGGGTAACCACAGCATTAAAAACCAACACACTGCAAAGTGTCCCTGAAGAGGGAGGAAATCCTGGGGTGGCTGCTGTTCCTCCTGGGAATTTTGCTCCAGATTTCCTTCCTGAGTAGGTGCTGGATGAGGAGAGAGCACGGGGAGAAACCCCATGGGAGGGAAATCTGGGAATTCTCCAGGCTTGGAGTGGGGACAGCAGCATGAGGAACACCTCTCACTGCCTGCTTTGCTTATCTGGGGTCATGATCCTCGTGGGTCCTTCCCAACTCAGGGTATCCCTGTTTTTCTTGGATTGATTAAATCCACAGTGATGGAGGATCCATAAAAAAAAAGGCACAATCCCTGCAGAACAGCCTCAGTGGCCAGAGCACCCTTGAAAATAAAATATTGACAAGGGTGGTGCTGAGGCAAAAAGAATTCCACAACCTCTTGGCTTCCCCAGGGAAGAAGCCCAAGGAGTGGGATTGTCAAAACCACGTGTGACCAAATCCAGAAAAACGTGTTCCAGCTGCTTTCAATCTGCTTCGTGGTGCTGTCACCAGAGCTTCAAGCTGATGACAGACTTCTTCTAGCCTCAGATTCACGGCTGTTCTAACTGATTAAAAACAACCAAAAAAACCCCAAAACCTCCTCCATGGCAGAGAGGATCAAGTGTTCACTTCCAACTGCTGCAGGACTTTCTGTTGATCAAAACAACTGGAAAACTGCTGTCAGAACAGGAATAACTTTTCTGAGGGAAACCTCAGGCTGAGAATACTTTTTGGCTGATTGCAGCCACGTTTTTGGTGCTGTCCTTTGTGACGGCTCCCAGCCTTCAAGGACACCCCAGTGACCAAAATAATTTCTCCAGAAGCATTGAGGCATTGAGCGGGGACAGAAAAGCAGGAGCAGTCAAGGATCATTTCTACCTTTAAATAATAAAATAAAAGATGTTTCTTATTATAAGTGATGGTTTTTACGGCTTGGAAAGAGGACCATGAGCCGCCTGTATTTGTGGGTAGATATAAAACACATCTGACAGCTGTTTCGAGCACATTAAGCACAGTGAGAGGAATGAAGTGGAGAAGGAAGGGCTCACTCCGTACTTGGCTGGTGGCAGCGTGGTCTGTCACGGGCGTCAGCTGCACGTACTGCACCTGGATGTCGCTGCCCTGCAGCGGGGAGCCGTCCACGCCGCCCGCCGCCGCCTCGGCCGAGGCCACGGCGATCAGCTGGGCCCCCTGCAGCACCTGTGGGAGGGCAGGAGACAGAGGTCACAACTGGGAATGTCACCAAGGGACACCTGGGAGCGATGCCTTAAGGTTCAGCTTCTCTGTTTTTCAGGTTCTGTGCTGCATTGGTGTGTGAGTCTGAACTAAAGTGACAGCAAGTTCTCCTCACAGCTCAGGCACACACAACAATCCT
>NC_031780.1:1791034-1843876 GCF_001522545.3 Parus major
CAATCCTTCTCCAGCCCCAGAACCAAGGGCACCACTGCAGCTTCAGCCCCAAAAAGCACAAACAGCAGTGAATTGATGGAGCAATATGGGAGGATGGGACTTCATCCTGGAGCTGTAATTGGACAATTAAACCCAATATGGAAATGGACCAAAACTTACCAAAGTGTGAAAACTCCTGACCCATGGTCTATTTTTAGGTCCATCCTGGGCAGAGCCCCGGCCAGGCTCTTGTACCGCCCAAGGTGGATCTTTGAAGGCTTTTTAATAAATCCCTACTTTATTCCTTGAACATTGTCCAGCCTCTGTTCCAGCTCAGCCTCTCAAGGTTTTCATATTTGTCAAACCCTGTGCTGCATTTGTGCATGGCTCTAAACTCCAGGTAAAGTGTAGTTAAATGTCTTCACATTTTAGTCACACAAAACAATTGTAACAAGCTGTAATTGGAGGATTAACCCCTGATATGTAAATGGACCAAACTTTTAATTGTCTGAAAAACTCATGACCATTGTCCATTTTGGGGAGGCTTGTACCTGAAGGCCCTTCATTAAATATATTCTCTTTTTATCTTTGTCTGGCCTCTGGTTCTAGCAAAGCCCGATTCCAGGCATCAGGGCCAGCCCAGAGCATGGGGCCGTGTCCAGACAGGTCTGGGATGTCTCCTGAGGAGGCTCCACAGCCTCTCTGGACAAGCTGTTCCCACAGAGGGAAAGTTTCTCCTCGTGTTCAGCTCCTGCCCGTCCCTCCTGTGCTGGGCCTGGGAGCGGGGCCTGCTCCGAGCTCTGCCCCTCCTGCACATGGATGTGGGTGAGGTTCCCTCTCATCCGGCTCTTCCCGAGGCTTCCCAGCTCCCTCATCCCATCCTCCAAAGAGAGAGATGATCTCCATGATCCCCCAGACCAGGAATACCCATGAACCATCCAGACAAATCCAACCAGGACTACCCATGAGCCATCCAAACAAATCGAACTGGGAATACCCCATGAAGCATCCAGACAAATCCAACCAGGAACACCCCGTGAACCATCCAGACAAATCAAACTGGGAATATCCCATGAACCATCCAGACAAATCAAACTGGGAATATCCCATGAACCATCCAAACAGCACCAGGAATACCCATCAACCATCCAAACAAATCCAACCAGGAATACCCCATGAAGCATCCAAACAAATCCAGATCCAACACCAAAACCCACTAAAGGAGCCACAGGAGAAGCTTCCCTCAGTCCCAGCTGCTCCCAGGAGGATTTCCCACAAAACATGGAGCACATGGATTCCCATACTGGATGCTCAGTGCATCTGGCCTTGTGGGATTGATAATTATGTTAATTATGACAAATTCATTGGGACAGAGTGACAGATCCCACTGTGAGTGTGATAACATCAGAAATCACTGAGCAAGGTCCTGAATGAACACCCAAATCCAAGATATTCCTTCCCACAGCCAAAGTTTGGATTCCTATCAATAGGAAGGTGTAGGTTTAGGAATTCCCAATTAATGTTCATGTTTATCTCATCTACATTTGGCTGGAGAAAACAACAAGTCCCCCACAGGCTTCAAACCCACAGAAAAATTAATCCATCTCAAAGCACTTAAAAAGGGGTTTAGGATAAATTAATTTTAATTCCCTTCTTGAAACAAAAATCAGAATAAAATAAATGTATATAAAAAAATAACAAGTCCCCCTTGCGTTTCTCAAACCCAGCCCCAAATTCAGGTTTCATTTTTATGAGCCACAAATGAGGGATTTTGAAACATTTGAACACGACGAACAAAAGGAATCTTTCAAACCAAAAGAAAAGAACAAAGAGCAAAAAATAACATTGTTCACACAGGTTCTGCTGAGCAAAGAATGATTTCTCAGCTGATCTGCGGGTGGGTGGCCATGGACGAGCGGGTGGACCTGAATTTCCCCCGGGAGCGTGGGAGGAAGAGGAGGTGACCTCCAGGAATGACCTCCAGGAATGACCTCCAGGATTTTATTGGGATCTTGGGTGTTCTGAGACAGCACCAGCACCAAGCTGCTCGAGGACATCCCAGGCTGATTTTAAGGAATAAGCAGAATTCTCTCATCCCACAGTATTAGTTTTGGAATCACCCCACGCTGTGGGGATCACCCTCTGTCCCACTGATCCCCTGAAGGTTTGAAATGACTTTTTTTCTCATTTATTTCCCAAATGGAGAATTCTAAAGGGCTGGGAGGGACTGAACAACCACATGAGCACAATCCTGGAATAGTTTGGGTTGGAGCACCTGGGATAGTGGAGGTGTCCATGCCCATGACAGGGGGTGGGATGACCCCAATGTCCCTTCCAACCCAACCATTCTGGAATTCTGGGATTCTCCCCCTGTCTCATCCCTCTGACCCAAATCTCTGCATTTCTCTTTAGGTTTTTCCCTCTCCTCTCTGCCTTTTTTTCCCCCTCTATCACACTCTCTTTGAGCCTTGCTGATTTGGGACATGACAATTGATCTCCCAAATTTCTCTATTTTGAGCCTTCTTCAGTGAGATATTTACCACACAAAACATAATAAAATTAATATTAATAATGAAAACCAGCTCCTTTCTCTGCTCTCTTTCCTTCCATGTCAAGTCCATTTTATCCCATAACAAATAATTCCCATTTAACATTCAACTGCCAAAAAAAATGAAAATACAAGAGATTTTCTTTCAATTTCTTCCAGAATTATTCAAACATGGTTCAATTCCTAACATGACCTTTGAACCCTCAAACCCCCATTTTGAACCTTCTAAAAAACATTTTGAACCCTCTAAATCCCATTTTGAACCTTCTAAACCCCATTTTTGAACCTCCTAAACCCCAGTCTGTAACTTTCTAAACCCCATTTTGGAACTTTCTAAACCCCACATTTTGAATCTTCTAAACCCCATTTTTGAACCTTTTGAACCTCATTTTTGAACAATTCTTGCTACTGTTGTGAGCTCTTTTATTAATCTGAGCAAGCACATGTGTTTTCCTACCAATAAAAAGCTCCAAATTAAGATGTATTGGGGTTTTGGTGCCTTTTTGCCATGTTTTTTCCCCATTTCCACAGCAGGAATGCAGTAAAAGATGGTGTTTCTTTAAACCAAAGTGAGGTTTGGAATCCCAGAAGGAGTGGATGTTTCTGGAAGCTGAAACTGCTGGGACACTGATGGCCAAACACATTCAAATGACAAACACAGCTCCTCCAAATGATAAGAAGCTCTGCTGATAAGAGTTCTCTTCAAAAAGATAACTCCCTGTGCCTCATTCTTTTCAGTCTGAAACTTTTGGAGCCTTAAACTGAAAGCATCTCCTGCATTTAGTGCCAGCAAAACATTCATTTAGAGGTTCACATCCTGAAATATTCCAGTATGAAGGAAATGCAGGGTTGTGGGATAAGGGCTTTGCAGAAAATCAAACCACCTTCAGCTGCTTTATTCCCATTAATATCCCAATTAATTGCTCTGAAAATAAAAGTGGGTTAAGGTAAAACAAAATAAAAAGCATCCACTGGTTTTAAAGTGAGGATTTCCCTGGGAATTTCATGAGCTGCTTCCTTGGAGACCTTCCCTTCCCCAACAACAACTTCTACTGAAATTTGTTATTTCTTTCTGACATGAAATGTGCCGATATGAAAAGAAATTCAGCATAAATCAAAGCAGTTCAGAGCAGAGGAACTGTCCCTGCTGTGCATTTCTGGGAGTGCTGAGTGGAACCGCGCAAAAAGTGACCTTAAATCTGTCAAAGCTTCATCAGGGAACCCCCTGCAGGGCCATAGAACGGGGAGCACCTCCTGGAAATTCCCCAAAATCACAGGCATGGAAAAGGAAACTGATTTCAGCTCCACGGAATGGGAAGAAACCAAAAGGAGAATCCCAGAGTGTGTTTTCAGCAGGGACATTATTTAATTGGATAAGGAGAATAAACCATCCCGGCTGCTTCCCCGGCGATCCCGGCTCCCAGATCCCCTTCCCATCCTGGAGAAATGCAGAAACACAACCTTCAGCCATTGAGTCACCTAAAATGTCCCCAAAATGTCCCTTTTCCCGAGGAGTGATGGCAAGGTGTGGCTTTGCTTTGGTTTCTGGCAGGGATGGGTTCAGGCCCTGAAATGCAGCAAATGCAGCAAATCCAAACACAGATTTCCACCAAAAATCCACTTGAAACCAGCACACGTGTGGAGGTTAATTAAAATTATAATTAATTGGCAGTTGGAGTGCAGATGGAATTTCAGTAGAAGTGACTGGTTATGGAAACAGGAGTTACCTCATCCCATTCCCGGTATCAAATTCAAGGGGATGTTGGGAAGAAAGGAAATCTGGGTGGTTCCTCTGACTCATCTCCTGCTCCCAGATGCTCCCAGGGAAACTTCTCAGGATGGCTCTGGAGTTACCTGATGGCTCTTCCCAAAACCAACCTGCAGTTGAGAGGGATGGAGCACCTTTCCTGCAGGGAAAGGCTGGGAAAACTGGGATTGGAGAAGCTTAAAGGTGACTAAACCGCGCCCTTGCAGTGCCTGAAGGGGCTCCAAGAAAGATGGGGAGAGACTTTGGACAAGGGATGGAGCGCCAGGACACAGGGAATGGCTTCCCACTGCCAGAGGGCAGGGATAGGTGGGTACTGAGAAGAAATTCCTCCCTGTGAGGGTGGGGAAGGGCTGGAATGGAATTCTGAGAGAATTTCTGGCTTCCCCATCCCTGGAAGTGTCCCCTGGATGGGGCTTGGAGTAAGCTGGGATAGTGGAAGGTGTCCCATGGCAGGGGTGGCACTGGCTGAGCTTTAATGTCCCTCAGGAGTCCCCAGACCTACACAACTGCAAGAGCTTGTGAAGAAATGGTTCAGTGCCTGCAGCAAGCAAGGCAAAATCCATGGAAACTGCTTCCCAAAGGAAGAGTTTTCAGGAATGGGCAATTCCAGATCTCTACGATAATTCACTGTTTTGAGCAATACTAAAGAAGCCTTTGGCTCAAATGGTTTTTTTTTTCCCAGCAGAATGTTATTGTTGGATTTTATTCAATGTACAACTGAGTAATGGCTGGATAATCCAGGGAAAAATACTCCAGTGTCAGGGAAATCTTCCTAAACTGGAGCTGCTGAGTGCAAGAGCTCAAGGAAGGAGTCAAAGACGGGTGACCCAGACTCCTGCAAGTGACCAGCACTGGGAGAGGTCATTCCAAGGAAAAATTGAGGGTGACTCACACAGCATCTGCCTGCTGGGAAATCTGCTGGAGTGCCATAACCCAGCCAAGAGGGAGAGGATCCCTCATTCCTGAAGGAACTGCTCCCTTTCCATCCCAATGTGGCAAATCCCTGCTCGTCTGAAAAATAGAAACATGGCTTGAAATGGCACCCTGGGCTGGAATTCCTGGTGGGAACAGGTCTGCTAAAAACAAAAGGTCAGGAGAAATGCTGGGATATTTTCAGCACTTCTGAAAATTCCGAAATTCTGCTGAAGGTTTCAGGCACTTGCAGAGGGAAGAACATCCAATCTTTTCCTAAATAAATCCAGAGGAGGATTTGGCCTCTCAGTGCTGCTGAGAAGCTCCATCCCCTCCAATGAGGCTGGCAGTAAATATGCCACTTAAAAAGAGTCTGAGCAGATCACTGAGGATCTCCCCAAATCCCACACAGCTGGGAAATGTCTGCTCCAATCCCTCACTTTGCCCTCGGAAGGGTCATTTCACTTCAATTCCAGAAAGAAAAGAGATTTAGGGGGAGCTGCAAATGTTTACATCATAACTGGCAGTGGGGCTTTTTTAATAGAAGCAAAATAACATCTGAGAGTTTGGCTTTTGTTGCCAGAGTAACGAAACACTGCTCCTACTGTCCCCGGCAGGATCCCATTAACCGGGAGAAATATGGATGGGGAAAACAAGCTCGGAGAAACAGAGAAGTTCTAGGATTGCACAGCTCAGGAAAAGGACTAAGAAAATGAATCTTCTCCCTCCTCCACTTGAATTCTGGAATGATGTCACCAGCAGGAGTTTCATCCATCAGGATCAGAAGTTCGTGGTGCCTTC
Source organism: Parus major (assembly GCF_001522545.3). Classification (NCBI taxonomy): domain Eukaryota; kingdom Metazoa; phylum Chordata; class Aves; order Passeriformes; family Paridae; genus Parus; species Parus major. The sequence continues at coordinate 1,797,043 of NC_031780.1, forward strand.
AAAGGAAAAGCAGCAGGAGGATGGCAGGAAAAAGCAGAGTGAGGAGTCTGAGGTATAAATCAGGAGCTGGAGAAAGTTCTAAGCCAGTGCTTGTCAATTAAAGAGCACTTAAAGGAGCAAACAGTGCTCTGGAGAATTACCTGAATTACATTAAAGAGTTTCTAACAGAAACTTGCACCAAAAAAACTCCTGCTCTGGACATAATTCATGGCAAAAAATTCCCAAGGAAAGGTGGAAACTTGACCCAAGTTAAAGAGCAGACTCGGTCCCTCAGGGTTTGTTCCCTGTAACAGCCCCATTCCTTTGGGAATGCTCCCTGATTTCCTGGATGGAAAGGAATCCAGAACCTGGAGCTGCCTGTTGTCTTTAGCTTTCCTTTTCTACTCAAATCTCCTGACAGGAGTGACAGAGCTCAGCGAACATGAGGAGTTCTCCGTGTTATAGGGGGTATTTCCACGTGGAGGGGGAATATGAATCCCAGAATTCTGGCTAAAAATAAACATATGGAAAGGCTGGGGTTTGGAATGAAAACCATATGAGAGAACACCTGCACTCCTCCAATCGCTCCTACAAAAGCTATAGGATACTGGCAGGAAAGGAATTAAAACACCCAACTCCAGCTCTAATCCTGGCTTTTATCTCCCAGGAAAGTTCATGTCCAAGGAATCCAAAGTTTTATCTATTTTATTTCAATTACTGGCACGGGGGAAGGTGATTGTGGCTCTGGCAGTGACCAGAACTCGGAGCAGGTAGGCTGGGTACTAAAAGTGATCCATCATCTCCCACCCCAGAAAATCATCTCTGGTGTCCAAACCCTTTTCCTGAAGAAAAGCAATTAGGAAAGCTGATGGATTTCCTCCATGGAGGTGGATGTTGTTCCACACAGCCGCTGTAGTTTTTCAAATATTAGTTTTTGATAGATTCAATAAGCTCAGAGCTGCACAAATCAACACCCTCAGATTGCCAGCAGGGCTCACAGATAAACCATGAATTACTTCAGTTTTCCCCACCTGAGGCCACCTCACTTCTGCAGGAATTCCACACATGCTTCCCTTTCACCAAGGCACTAAGTGGACAAATGTTTCCAATCCCTTGGAGAAAAGCTTGGGAATTGGTGCTTCCTTCACACCGAGCCTTTGCAATGATGCAAATGTTCTTGTTCTAATTTCCAGCCATAAAATAGAAACGAATCTTCAGAGAGTGTCAGTTTGTTTGACTATGTACTACAAGTTCTGGGGCTGCACGTGATGCTTTCCCAATTTTGCAAATGAATTTGTGATTCCTTGAATTAATTTCCTCCTTTATGGACTTGTCTCAGGTTGAAGTCAGTAACCTGACATGTAAGAATTGTACAAATCCTTTAAAAATGGGATTTGCCAATTGCATTCCACGTTGAGCCCGCAAAAAAAATCCTTTTTTTTTGGGAGGGATTTTTAAAATTTAAATGTTTGTTTCTGCTTGCATGGGAAAGCACTCCCAGAGAAATTAGGATTTCAGCAGAGAACCAAAGCTGTGTTTCAAACGGGAACAAAGAGGAATAAGAAGGGATTTGTTTATCCACCGCACTTCCTGCATCGCTTCATTCTGCATCGAGTCATTCTAAAGCCATTAGGTAACACATCCACCCTGTTCTGCTATAAATCATAAAAATCTCTTTGCTTTGGGGGTGGAAAACAATTGGCACAGGCATGGAGTGCCTGTTCTCCCCCGTGGATTAAACTCCAACCATATGTGAGTCGTCAGGGCAGTTTTACCCTCTCTCCGAGGTTCTGCGTTCTCCTCACCCCTTTGTTCACCCTTTGCTTTCGTTTCTCACTTCCAGGGGATGGAATTCCGGGATCCAGCCCATCTCTGCAGCCCTGTCTTTGCTGTAGAGCTCCAAGTTTCACCTACGTGGAGCTCCCAGCCACCCCTGGCCTGTGCTTGAACCTCGCTCTCCCATCCAGCAATAAATTTCTATTTTGCTACCAGCTGAGCCTCCAGGCCAGCCAAAGGTCTTTAACTCCCCTCTCCAGATTACATTTGCATACATGTTAAACTTTCCCAGCGTCATTTGCATGTTTGAAAAGGCGTTTTGGAAGCCCTCTCTGTTTTATTGTATTTTTTTTTTCCTGGAGTGTCAGTTTGAAGCAGACATCAAGGAGAGCTCTGGACCTAAAATTGTTGTTTGCTCCGAGTCCACATCTGCTTTTCCCCAAGCCATTGCCAGTTCTGGAGCTCACTTTAATACCCAGCTGGGATAATGTAAAACGAGGATAGAACCTCAAATAAAGCCTGGGAGCACATATTTGTGCTCAGGAATAGTTGTGTGCAGCCAGCTCAGCTTCACTCGTGTTCTACCCACCGAAATTTTGTCTCAATTGAAGGGGAAAGGGTGGAAAATCCCAGCCCAAAGCAGGCCCTGCGTGCGTGTGTGGCCACACCAGTGGGAAGTGGAACTAAAGCTCACCAGAGCTGCATAAAATCCACTTGTAGAAGGTTAAAGTGCCTTATTTTTACAGTCAACCCCTCAGTTTTGAAAGGAAAAATGTGGTTTTATCCAAGCAGCGAACACAGAATGTTCCCTGGGCTGCTGGGAATCTTCTCCCTCCACAGCTCCAAACTTTCCTGTGTCTAACCCGTGGGAAGTCTGGTAAGAAATGTTTTAATTCTTAGGACACTCCAGCTATTGGAGTAGAGAGGGAAACACTGGACAAAGAGAGCTGAACAAATGGAATAATTCTATATAAACCATTATTTTTTGGCAGCTTTGGTGGCCCAAACATCCATCAGGAGTTGGGCAGCAATAAAAGTGATAACCTGATAAGGTTATCCCAAAAAGCTGTGCAGGGGGAAGGAGCACGGCAAGCTCTGGCTGACAGGGATTTGTGGGATGGGAAAGGAGTTTTGAGAATGTCAGGGAAAGTTCTTCCTCCTCCCAGCCCATTAAGGGATGAATTATTTCGATGTAGATGAGCGGGTTTTTCTTCACACATCCTCCAGTCTCAGCCTGGCTGTGTCTGGCTGCTCATGGAGACAAGGAAAGGCTGAAAATGGGTTCAGCATCGGAAGAAAAATCAAAACCCACCCACATTTGGCCTTTCTGGAGTCTGGTGCTGATAGAAATGAGCAATTCCAGCCCTCACATGGATCCAGACGCTGCTTTGGGAGTGCAAAATGCCAAGATCCCGCTCATGGGAGATTCCATCCAGCTCGTGCTCACCAAAAGCCATTTTTCATACCCAACACAGAACATGCTGGGGGTGTTTTCCCTATAAATCCTGCAGAAAGTTGGGAAAAAGCTGCAGAAGTTTGCAAAAGTTGCAAAAGCAGCTGATGGAGAGAGCCAGAGTGACCCTGGTGCCACTGAGACCCCTCACACTGAATTCCTGCAGATGGGCACAGGCTGGTCCTGAATTCCCAATTCCTGTGGAAATTCTGGGAATGGTTCTTGAATTCCCAGTCCCTAAGGAAACTCTGGGAATATTTCCCCTCTGAATTCCCAGTCCCTAAGGAAACTCTGGGAATATTTCCCCTCTGAATTCCCAGTCCCTAAGGAAACTCTGGGAATATTTCCCTCTGGAATTCACAAGTTCTGGCTGAGCACAAGGTGTTTTTGCAGCCTGTTCTCCTCCTGGTACCAACATTTTCCTCTGGAGAAATCTGGGGTTGGATCCTGCCAGGATGGAACAGTCCCAGAGCAATGACACCAAACTTCATCCCTCAAAAATCACTTCCCAACCCCTCAAAAATCCAAGTTTCCCACTTTTTAAGGAGAAAGGAGAAATGGGATTTAAGGAGAAGGAGGCAGTAAGTGCTATTTAAGCTTTTGTCATAACAAGGAGATAAAAGCACAGGAAAGAAAGGGATAAAAGACTCTCCAAGGAGTTTTTGAACTGACCAAGAATTCCCTCTGATCCTTTTATTTACCTATTTGGAGCTTTTTCCTGAATATATCACTTAGGAATCGGATCACACAAAGCACAAAGAAAGTCACTGTACACTAAATAAGCCACGGAGGAGATAAGGCATGAAACAGCACTGAGAAAGATCAATTTACTTTTTTTTTTCTCCTTTTTAAGTGCAGTCAGATTAAAAATCTTCAGGCATTCTCCATCCCTAAAACTGGGAATAAATAATAAAGCACTGGACATCCCAGAGTATGGTCAGGCAGTGTAATAAAAAGAGCAATAAGAGTTAATAATTAGATTTTAAATGAGATTTTAAATGGTGGCACCCAGAATGAAGCAGGCAAAGAGTGAGGGAGGAAGGGAAGTTTTAAGAGGTTTGGGAGTCTCTGACTGGGAGGAATTTCATGTTCCAAATCCATAGAAATGAAAATTTCTGCCTGTTGTCACCCTGGATGTGACAGACCAGGGGTTAATTCCAGTGCTGGAGTGTCCAGAGCGATGGAGCAGGAGCTGGAACCGACTCTGGAATCCCATCCCACCCTCCTGGAGCTCCTGCAGATCCCCCAAATCCACATTCCCACTGATTTTATGGGAACAAAGCCCTGCAGTGCCCAAGGCTGCTCCTGCTCCACCTGCAATCCCAAATCTGTATTTCCAGGGATCACTGAGCCAATGTTTTCCGTGCTGTAATATATTACAGAAATATATGATTGTATTTATTATAAATAACAGTGCCCACGCTGGTGAGGAGCTGAGCTGAGCACAGGGAACAGAGTCTGCTTTGTCCCTCTGGAACAATCCCATTCCCAGTTTCCCTCTCTGCTGCAGAGGAGCTGCAGCTTTGCTCTGTTTTCCCTGCTGGAATTCCTGCTCAGCAGCAGCAAATCCCAGCGCTGTCCCTGCCCCTGAGCCGGGATCCACCCCCGGGATCCTGCTGGACGCTGCAGGAACAAATCCCAAATGTCAGGGGGGAATTCCAGGGAAAACTCCGCTCTTTTGGGGTCAAGCTCAGTGCCAATGGGAACGATTCCATCCCAACCTCTCACAGCTTCTGGCATTTCCCCACTCTGAGCAGTGTTTTCCATTTCTGCTGCAGAAAAATGTGCTGCCATTCCCAAACCTCAGGGGCATTCCCAGACTCCCTGCAGCAATTCCCAGATTTATTTACCAAGATCCCTCTGAGAGCTCCAGGCTCCCTCGGGATGGATGCACGGCTTAAAACATTCCAGATCCCAATCCAGGGAAAAGCTGCTGCTGCTGCTGCCATTCCTGAAGGGATTTCTGAAGTGTTGGGGCACAGGGAAATGGTTATTGTATAATAGATATATTATAAAATATAGATAGATATATTATAAAATATAATATATACATTTATAAATATTATATTATATTATAGTATAGTATAGTATATTACAGTATACTATAGTATATTATAGTATATTATAGTATATTATAGTATATTATATATAATACATTATAAGAATGTATTATAATATATAACACAATAATATTATTATTCTCTTGGTATATATTATATAGAATATTATTTTTAATTATTTTAATTTTATTTCAATTTTATTTTTCTTTTATCTAGTATATATATGTAATAATATCATATATAGTATATTATTATTTATTAAATATATAAAATTATAATATATTTTACTGTATTGTATTATTGTATATATTATATATATGCAATAATATATAGTACATTAACATTTATTATTTTTAAATTATATTATGTATTTTATATATTTCTATATTTATATATAAATTTTATATTTATATATTATGTAAATGTTATTATGTTATTAAAATTATTATTATCAATGTACACATATTTATTATCTAAAATTTACTTATATTATATAATGGCATAATATAATTTATTGTATAATATACCTGCTAGAATAATATTTATTTTCTATAGCAATAATAGATAAAAATATTATATATAGGAGGATATAAACTCTTTCCTATTATATTAGAAATTAAAATATATAATTTAATCTACCATCTATATTATGCACTATATATTAATTTTATGGGAATTTTAATGAATTAGAAACCAGGAGAGTGAAAACAGAGGGGTCCCTTTATTCCTTCTCAACCCTGTGCTGGGAAGGAGTAAATCAGGAGTAAATTCCACCTAAGGTTTTGCACCAATAATTAGCAAAACTATAAATTAACGAGCTTATTATCACTAATAAGCATTCCTTCTTCAGACCAATAAGCGCAAGGATTCAATTATAAAAATCCAGTTTGATGTTGGAAAAACCCATCTGGAATTTCTGGATGCTTTTTTACAAACAAGGGAATCGTTTGGATGCTGCAAATAAAAGCCCAAAGGGCTCAGCAGCGAAGGAGAGAAAGGTGCACGTGGAAATACTTAAAGTGGAGAAATCCCTGATAATTCTAATAATGGCACGGGGAGAAATCTGGGAATGTTTCCACACAACACGTGGGAAGAGCGGATCCCGGCGCTCACAGGGATTGAAATATCCGTGAGGAACCCGAGAGTGAGGATGAGAGCAAGGATAGAGACTCCACCAAAGGGATTAAGGGAGAAAATGAAAAGTTTGGAGCCCCCCCTGGATATATCCAAGGCAATCTTCAGGATAAAAATTCCAGCGGAATACGGAGCGCTCCAGGAAAAATAAAACAGCGGAGACTGCGCTGCCGAGCGCTGCCGTTCCTGCAGTGACACAAAACCCGGGATTAAAAGAAACTTCTTATCCCATGGGAAGGTAAATCCAGGATTTCTATCCAGGAAATGGGATCTCTGTCCTGACAAACAGCTGAGAAAATCCATGGATGTGATGTGCAGGAAATATTAGTGTAAGATAATTCTGCAGGAGGGAGAAATCCAATTTCTTTTTGGTGTGCCGGAGCCTTTAAGGCTTAAAACAGAGGGGGAAAAGTTCTGTGGGGAGGAAAGATTTAAATAATAAAAATAATTTTAAAATTGAGGAATTACACTTGGTTCTAAATGGAAATTATTAAGATAAATAATTAATTTAAAATTGCAAATCTTTACTCCTCCACAAACTTAAACCACTTGAGCAGCAGCCAATAGTGCAGGGAAAGCAACGCTCTCCTTCCAAAGCTTCCACTGGAATAGCTGAGATATCCTAAGAAAATTCAAAATAAATCATATTTATCACCAGAGGGGCAAAAAAAAAGAAAGCAAACATCGATTTTATTGTTTATCCTGCGGCTGGAAATGAGATTTGAGCCTGAAAAGAACAAACAATTGCGGGTTTTCTGTCTAAATCTGTTTGTTCGCTGCTTGGGAACTGGGGAGGGATTTTATCCAAGGAAAACAAAATCCTACCAAGCCAAAGGGTGAGGGAGCCTTGAGCCTGGGTGATGCTGAGGGTACAAATCATGTGAAATTCCCTGGAAATAAAGAATTTATTTCTTTCTTTTACAGCCCAACATTTCTCACGCTTATCCCACATTTCCAAGGTTTCTGGCGCCGATCCCGCTCCGAGCCGGAGCACGAGTGGATTTTGGCCACCAAGGAGTCAAAGGGAGCAGTTCCAGGCACCCCGGAGAGCCAAGGCAGGGTTCAAACCCTGATTTAGGATGTTTGGGAAGGGTGGGTGATTTTGTTTTTAAATTGAATTCAATCAAATCTCTCCTAGACCTCAAAAGCAGGGAGAAAAATGAGTAATAAGCTGTTAATTCCCTCGGTTTTTCCAAGTTTTTACTCTCTCGGTGCTAACAAAAGGAAAGGGTTCCTGAATTTCTTCACTAAATTATTGTGTCTGTTGGTCACTTAGGACTTTAAAGTGCTGAAAAATCAGAGTAACAATTTTAGGGGATTTTTTTTCTGACTGTGAAAGCCCTGTTTTCAAATCCCTTCCCAGCATTATTGGCTGTTTTTATCCAAAGCCAGGAATTTCCAACAAGGAATATCTCAGTTTATCTCGCGCCGCTGCCGCCGTTACTTTTTTATTTATGGGGTGGCAAAACGACCCCAAAATTCGTTGAAAATCAGCAGGATTTTGAAATAGCTGCCTAATGAGTGACTTAATTGTTGAGTAATTCCATGGCTCCCATCCCTGCAATCCCAGGTAAATAATAGGAACTGCCCAGATACGGAATGTTCCCGGGAAATGTCCAAGATTTGGGAAGCTGGCTGAGGATGAGCCGCGTGTTTGTGGAGACACGAGGCCGAGCAAGGATTTGGGAAAGGATCCTTCTGGGAAAAGCTGAGCTCAAGGAATGCTCAAAGGTTATGAAAGATCCGTTATGTAACGAATCCACCTGGATTTTTTATGGAAAACACTGAATTTTAAATGAATCTAAATGAGGGTTTTGTTTTCCAGAGCGATCCCGTGGAAGTAAAGAATTTTTGTGGAGTTTTGTGGAATGATAAACGCAAAGCAAATAAAATGAGAGAGGATTTCAAACAGATATTCCAAAGGAAAGCCATTGAATCCCACTCCTAGAATTCCTTAAGGGCAAAAACGAAGAGAAAACTTTGAGAGGAGAATTTTCAGCACTGAAATTCCGTGTCAAACACTCGTTTTGCACAGCGCCAGCAGCAGCTTTGGCCGATATTTAATTCGGATTATTCTGATAATTCTGATTCCGTGCGTTCCTTGCATTTCCCTGTCAGGAAGGATCTGGCTCCGTTTAACCCAGACCCAACAAAGCTGAGTTTGCTTAACCCCAAAAGAGTTTAACCCTGACCTTTGGCCACCTGCTCCTTAAACTCCCTGTCCTTATCCCCTGGTTTTTTTTAACCTCACCTCACACCTCACTAAACACCGCCAAGGTTTTACAGACTCTGTAATTCCCTAATTCCCTGCTCCGTGTGGCTTTATTGGGATTGTAACCTTTTCATGAGCTTGTAAATCCCGGCAGTGACAGAACGAATAAAATCCGAGGATGAAGATATTCCAAAGCTGTCGTGGAGAATTTTTTTTTTTATTTTTTAATAAAAACATTTTGAAGCATTTCTTTTTTAGCTGGAAATAAATTCCTTTTTTTTTTTTTTTTCTTTTCCATGCAGCTGTCAGCAACTGCTCAGTGCATTAAATATTCTGCTTTCAAGAAGCAAATGTTTCGAGTTGAGATATTGAGATTAAACCCAAAACTCATTAAAAGACACCCAGAGCTGACCTGGGGCTATCCCTGCTCTCATTTGGTTCTCACTTCAGAAGAGCTGCCAAGAATCCATGAAATATTTTTCAAAATCTTTGGACTTGGGTTGATCACGAACGAGTTTTTCTCGAGGAGGTTCGAGCTCACTGCAGAGGCTTTGAGGAATTTGCACATCAAAAATCAATAGTGAAACCTCATCTATTAAAAGGGTACAAGGAGCATGAAAATCAGATTATTCAGTGTGGAAATTAAACACAGAAATTGTAAAAATGCCAAATTTCCCACCACAAAAAAACAAGGCACTTTGTTGTGTCAATGAAATTAAAAAATTAGAATTTAAAAGTTAAAATCAAATTAGAAGTTTCCTGTTTATTTTTACCAGAACAAAGCAGAAACTGTTCAGCTGAAATGGAACAGTGAAATCAAACCAATCTCAAAGATTTTGAGGGAAAAACTGTCACAAATATGTCAAGATCCTTTTGAATCCCAAATATTTGAACAGAGCCTGGAAAAGAGGAGCTGCCCTGGGAGCAGAGAACTCGGAAAACGAGGAAAGGTGAAAATCCAAAGTTTTCCTGGAACTGACAGCTCAGGGAATTGTGGATTTTGGAATTCTTTCTCCTGATCGTTCCCTGCTAATTCACAGAGGGGGAAAAATGGGAGGAGGGTTCTGAGCTCACTCCCGTTCCTCAGGGAATGTGGGATCAGACGGGATCACAGCAAAGCCAAAAGGGATCAGGATTTCCTCCAAAAGCAGAAACCTCCTTTGGCTCCTTGTTTGGGAAAAGAAGGACAAAATCCATTAAAAATCAGAGGAAAAAAACCCAAAAATGTGATCTAAAAATCCAGAATTTCTGGTTTCTTATCTTAGTTCCACCCACCACGGGGAATTTAATCCAGGATGAGTTTTTATGTCCTGGAATATTTCCTGTCCCTTCGATTCTTGCAGGATCCTGTGAACCAGAGTGCATCCAAATTTGGCCATTTTTTGGGAAAATAATCATTATTCCCACTAGAAATCCAGATCTACAATAAAGAACTGCATTGGGAAGAAACTTTAATTAAACAATTCCTCATTAATCGATTGAGCCCTGAAATTATAATATTAGGATCTCACATTAATGAGGAATATCTGTGATAATCCCTCAAGATTTTTTCCTTGAGGCTTGTTAAAATGCAAAAAGTGAAGTTAAAATCATTAATGGAGTAAAAATAATTTATGGAGTAAAAATAATTTATGGAGCAAAAAAACATTCGGGGAGTAAAAATCATTAGTGGAATAAAAATATAATTAATGGGATATACTTTAATTACTGTCTAATTGCAAATGTGAGGGTTTTAAAATCCTGCAGCATTGAGCAAAAAATAGTTCTGCTTTAAAATTGGCAATTTTATACTCTTTACACTGCACATCAAATGTTATTTGCTATTACTAAAAAGTTTCATAAAATGTAAATTCTCCATTCAGCTGAAAGCAAATAAATTTTGATCTGCTAATTATGGTTATTTAATTTGTACCTGTAATGAATAAAAAAAAAATCAACCCAAAATTCAGGTTTGACACCAAAATTTTGACACACAGGGAAATAACCACAAACCTTGAGGTTTTTTTCCTTTTTCAGATGCTCTTAAATTCCATATATTTGGGGATATTATTGGACAAATCAGCACATGCACACACCAATAGTTTTTAAAATTAATCCTAAAATGTCCCTGAAAAGCACAAAATTTGTACTTTCATGGAATTAATTCCACAGGAAAAAAAAATCTATATTTTTAAAGCCAAAAGATCGGTTTTGCTTGTGAAATCCTTGCTTGATTGAATTTATTGTTATTGAAACTTCATTTTTTTTATCCTCCTCGCTCTGCTCACAGCACCTGGTCTGTAAGAATTGCTATTATCTGTATTTTCAAATGGTTAGCTATAATTTTTCCACAGGTTTTCCTGCCTTTTTTTTTCCACAAAATCTCTCCGGGAACCAACACAAGAAAGTTTATCCAGCATTATTCCACATCTTCTACAGCTTTATGAGCAAAAACCCATGTAAGAATAAAAAGGGTTTATCTTTCACTTGATTTATCTCGTGGATTTTTTCCCCTTTTTCCGAGGTGATTTGTAGGAAAAGCAAAAAAAAGGGGGAAAAACTCCAGGCAGAGCCGATCTTTCCGTGCCAAGAAATCCCCTCCTCTCCTCCCCGGGCTCTCCCGGCCTCGGGAGCTCTGTTTAGATAGGGAAAAAATGAGGAACAAATGGTTCCATTTGTCAGAAAGGGGGAAATATTTCCAATCCTCCCCTTTTTCTATGGATAATGTGCATCCATCCGGATTGCACTGGCTCGGCCAATTAGGACAAGTGCTTCAAGATGCTCCTTAATTTCTCTTTTGAAGGAAAACAATAATAAATTTGGGAGCCCTGGTGTTGTCAGATGAGCACATTTTGCCAATTTGAAGGATTTTCTCTCTCCTTCCAAAGCCCCACAGGGAATTTCCCAGGGATTTCATTCCTCTGGCTCCTGAGAGGATGGACAGAAAGGTTTACAGGGAATATTTGGGAATGCTTCAAGGTTGAGCTGCTAAGGCAGTGTGAGCTCAGCCTGGACTGGGATTGAGGGATCCTGGCAGCTCCAGAGGGAGGCACAGGAAGGTGATCCCATGGAAATCCCATGGAAATAAGAGTTGTGTTGCTCCAAATGCAGGACAAAAATTCCACTGAAATACAATCCAGGGATTTGGACCTTGGAAAATGCAACTCTGATCTGACACAGAATCACAGAACCACCAAGGCTGGAAAAGTCCTCTGAGATCATCAAACCCAACCATTCCCAGCGCTGCCAAGGGAACGGATCCGTGACCCCAAATGTCACATCCACAGGGGCTGAATCCCTGCAGGAATGGGGATTCCATCACTGCCCAGGGAAGCCCTTTCCAGGCAGGAATTTTCCCCCAATATCCAACCTAAACATCCCAAACAAGTTCAAGCTGTTTCCTCTCACCCCATCCCTGTTCCCTGGGAGCAGAGCCCAATTCCCACCTGGCTCCAGGGAATTCAGGTCCCTCCTGAGCCTCCTTTTCCGCAGGCTGAGCCCCCCCAGCCATTCCTGGCGCTCCAAACCCTTCCCAGCTCTGTTCCCTGCACGTCACACAGCTGGATCCGACTATCAATGACTCCTGAAGTAGAAAATGCCAAGCAACTCCAATAATCCCCAAATCCTAAATTGGTTTAGGTTGGAAAAGCCCCTCCAAAGCCATGGAGTCCAACATTCCCAGCACTGCCAAGTCCCCAATCTCTGCATCCACGTGGCTTTTAAATCCCTGCAAGGATGGGATTTGGAGCTGGAGCTGAAAACTTCAAGGTCTGATCCAGGTCCTGTCAAACCGATGGCGAAATTCCCGATTGAAAGGGAACAGCAGGGAATGGAAGCGTGGGGAGTGTGAGGAGCTGATGTTCACCCCCAAAAATAATTCAGCTGAGAAAATGAGGGACAGGCACGTGAGATAAAGCAGGGAAACACGAGGTGCTCTTCCCAAAAGTTCAGTGGAAGCTCAGGAATTACAAAGTTGTGTCCTGCCCAAGCCCTGAGCAGCTCTTCCAGCTTTTCCTGCGAGTGTGTAACTCCATATTCCTTAATTCCTCAGAATTCCTCCTTAACTCCTCGGCTCTGCCTCCCGAATCCCCAACTCCAGAGAACACTTCTGGGAAAGCTGCAGCCACAGATGGGTAAAGAAATAATACAGATATAAAATATCCACACTAACCCCTGATATTTCCTTTTCCAGCTGCACTCCTGCAAAGAGCCAGTATCCATGGAATATTTGGTTGATTTTACGTGGACTGAGCAAACTAAAGAATTGTGTGATCGCCTGGAATTATAGTCAGAGATCCAAAAAAACCTTGTTCTTGCCAGGGATTGTCCTGTTCCATAGAAAAGTAAACATTTCAGGCTGGCTATCCATAGCAGGAAAAGGGAAAAATATTGGGATAAATATACATATATCTATGAATAAAACATAGAGATACATATGTATTTTTTCCCTATAAAATATATGGATACACACTTATAAGGATAACATATAGAGATACATGTAATTTTTTCACTGTAAAATACAAGGATATTTGTAAAAATATAGGGATAAACTCCATTGAATCCCTCAGCAATCTCACTCATAATTCAAGTGATTTTAATAAATTTAATCTAATTAGGCTCGAGAGTCAATTAAGATCTATGAATTAAACCTTCTGGGCTTCTATCAAATATTGCCCACATGGGGCTTTATTTGGTTTAAAATAATCCACAGGATGTAGAACTTTGTTAATTTAGAGAAGTTTTTGGGAAGATCCTTGCAGAGAGCAGCCCTAAAGAACCTGCATTCTCCCTGAAGGATGGGTTTAGGAGAACTATTGGAGTTATTCCTGATATTATTTACAACTTTTGGATGATGCTTATAAAACAAATTTTAATGTATTTGCATTTTGATGCATTTTTAACCTGCTCCAGTTTCTGCTGAGTGCTGACAATGATAATTCAGTTTTCTGGATATAGCACCCACCCAAATGCTCTTCCACACGATTTCACTCTTCCCCTGTTATCCTTCACTCTCCCACAGCACTAAAGGAATCCCAACATCCTGAAAATTATACAAACTCCCCGTTTTCCTTTTATTTTCATTAAAAAAAAAGTCCTTCAGAACATAATCCTCAAGGTTATTATAATTATATTTGTTTTAATTATAATTATAATATACTGTTATAATACCCTCTATAGGTATTTTCCTCTCAAACTCAATAATATATAATATATAATATATAATATATAATATATAATATATAATATATAATATATAATATATAATATACAATATACGATATACGATATACGATATACGATATATAATATATAATATATAATATATAATATATAATATATAATATATAATATATAATATATAATATATAATATATAATATAATTATATTTATTATATATTATATGTATATAATTATAATGTTTTTATCAATTATAATTATATCCCCTTTTTAATTAGGAGCTTTATTGACTGGCTATAGCAATGTCCTGTCTGTTGGCTCTAATCCTCACTTTGGCTCTGTCCTTCTCTGGAATTCCCATGGAAAAGGATTCCCAAGCCACCCCCAGCTTTGGGAACACCAAAATATCACGCTCAGTCTCAGCTCTGACTGTTAATGCTGAACATTCCCAGCATCCAAACAAAACTCTTTGGATATTTTCCCCTCACTCCAGAAGAACATTCTGGAATGTGGGGACTGATTCCAAAAGCAGGTCCAGGTCTGGACCCTCTGCCTGGGGAGAAATAATGGAAAATGTTCCCCAGATCCCGCTGGGACACCCCAATTCCCTCCCTCATCTCTCACACCTCCAACGTGACAGGTTTAATAAAGGAGAAGGGAAAGTCAGGAGGGATTTTGGAAAGGTTATAATTATAATTAAATCTTGATATTACCCTTTAATAACCAGAGAATTTGGCCAAGTCCGTTGTTATAAACCACAAATATCATCCCTCTGCTCCATAAATCATCATCAACAGAAAAGCACAATACGCAGCAATAAATTAGCCCATGAATCCCAAATCCACTTTTCATTTAGCACAAAACAGCTTTTCAGGTGTTAAAAACAAAGCCAGCCACCAGCCCCTGCAGCTCCTGTACGAGCACAACCTCTGGGTCGAGTCTGTCTTGTATTTTCCATTAATCTCCCTAAAATCCTGTTTGAAAGGCAGCCAAAGGCAAAAGGGAGCCACGTCTCCCTCACCTGGAAGCTTCCCGGAGTGAGTATCCCCAAACATCCATCACGTGCATCTCCACACTTTCAACAGCCTGAGAAATCACTAAAAATTTAATTAATAGAGGCATTAAGTGGTTCAGGTTTCCTTTTCTCAGTGGAAGCTGCTGCCTGTCCCCGATGAAGAATTGTTTTCAAGGAGATTCCTGAGCTCTGTTTCTTGTTTTAAATACTTGTAGCTAAAGGCAGAAAGAAATAACTCAGGGAAAAAAAAAATATTTACAGGAAAAACTGCACTGAAATATTGGTTTTATGGTTTTTATAAAGAAACATTTGGGTTTTGTTTCAATAGAAATTGCGATAAAACCTGCTGAAGTTTTTAATGCCTTAATCTACAGAAATAAACACCAATTAAAGTGACACGGCTAAAAACACAGGAGTGAGTTACATATTTCATGGGGGTTTAATTTAATGTTTTTATCTAAATTCAAAAATTCATGGTTTATTTCAAAATAAAAAGCTGAACATTCCCATTTCTCCCCTTCTTTGTTATCCGAGTTTTCCAAAGAATCACTCGATGGAAAAGATGAAAGTTCTTCCAATTTCTTTTTTTTTCTTTTTTTTTTGTTAAACAAATTTTAAAGAACAGAAGGTTAAAGTTGAAAGATGCCCCTGCTATTCCTGGCTGGGTGTTTGTGAGTTGTCTGAAAACACAGATCTGAAGTCTGTAAAAATGACCTTTCCTTTGGATAACTGCAAGAAAGATTTCCTTGGCAAGTGTTTTCACAGGGAAAAAAAAGCTTCACATAGATGATTTTTTTTTTCCATAAAAAGACCCAAATGAAATCAGAGATAACAGTATAGAAGTCTGTGCATAGAAAAAAATACAATTTTGAAAATCAGAGATTGAAGGAAGAAAAATGACCACGGATAAATTCAAGTTCCTTTAGGTCCCATGTATGCCTTTTTAGCAAGGCCTTCTTTAAAGGGTGAACCCAAGGCCTTGAAATAAAAGGAAAACACTATTTTCAAAAAAAAAAAACCAACAAAAACCCCCCCAAAAACTACATATAAAAAATGCTTAACAACTTTGAAAACAAAAGATTTAAGGAAAAAAAAATCACCAGAGATAAATTGAAGTTCCTTTAGTGCCACATAGGCCCTCTGAGAAAGGCCTTGTTCAAAGACTGAGCCCAAAACCTTGAATAAAAAAGGAAAAAACTATTCTGAAAAAAGATGGCAAAAAAAACTAGATAGAAAAAACCCTTATTTTCTATTACACAGAAAAAAAAACTGCTTAAGAACTTTGAAACAAAAGATTTCAGGGAGGGAAAAAAATCACCACAGATAAATCGAAGTTCCTTTAGGTCCCACGTAGACCCTTTTAGCAAGGCTTTGTTCAAAGGCTGAACACAAAGGAAAGAAAAAAAGGAAAAAAAGGATTCTGAAAAAAACTACTCAACAATTTTGAAAACAAAATATTTAAGGAAAAAAAAAATCACCACAGATAAATTGAAGTTCCTTTAGTGAGTGCCAAGTAGGCCCTCTGAGCAAGGCCTTGTACAAAGACTGAATCCAAGACCTTCAGTTAAAAGGTTAAACACTATTTTGGGGAAAAAAAGGGAAAAAAAACCTACAACAATTAAATTAAACTACAACAATTAAATAAACACTCGACAATTTTGAAAACAAAAGATTTAAGGAAAAAAAAAATCACCACAGATAAATCGAAGTTCCTTTAAGCCAGGCTTTGTTCAAAGGCTGAAGCCAAGCCTTGGCGACTCTGGATAGACTCCAAATTCATCTTTTCATTTGATGCCAAGTTTGGAACTGTCAGTTCAGCAGAGCAGCCACACAAAGCCACAAAAATAAATCTTTAGCAGTTCTTTAGCACCCTGCTACTGTTATTCTGCCCTTGGAAATCCAGCTGCAAGCGAAGGATCTGAAACCCCCTGCAGCCATTACTTAATTAGGCCTTGAAATCTGGACACAAAACCAGAGCGGTTTTGGAGCACTTTGGATTTTGTCTGTGCACTTTGGATTTTATCTGTGCACTGATAGTTCAGGGAAACTGGGATTTCATTGGAAACTTCCTTGGAGTTGGAAATGCAGGATTTGAAAAGGGAAAACTCACTGGCAAAACTTTAAACTCCTCAAATCCTTTCCTCTCACCAGAGTTCAAGCACGGGTTGAAAATCAACCTAAAGATGCTGGGGCAAAACTAGAGTTTTATTTATATAATAGACATTTTTTTTTAGCAGGTTCCTTATTTTTAATCATCAGTATAAGTCATTTTGAAGGGATTCAGTCCTAATTCTGTCTCAACAAACCCTCCAAGTTCAGCTGGGGCCCAAGAACCAGATTTTAGTTCAACTCTATGTTTTATATGAACTGAATGAGGCAAAAAGTATCTGTATCTTCTTTAACTCCTGTTTTAATAAGTGCTTAGGAATAATTAGAGACATGAGCAGAACTTAGGTCTCTTTGCTTGTAATTCTGTGTCCCCTCACTTGGAATTCAGCTCTGAGCTTACCCATCATCTGTCCATAGCTGCACTCATTACTTTATACAAGTAATAAAAATGTATTAATTACCCATTTTTATCTGCAAGGAAATAAAAGACACTTCCAAAAACAATCCCCTTCCTCCAAAAGCTCACAGCCAGTGCTACAAAAACACACCCCAGCTCACAGCACGAACATATCGAGTCAAACAATGACTCCTTTTTCTTTTCTTGTGTAAGTGAATTTAGAAAGGCTGAACTCTCTGAGCAGATGGACCTAATTCCCCTTGAGTGATTTCACAAAATTAATTTCTATGGGGTGTTTTGAATGATTTTCCCTTCCCCCCCAAAATAAGAAATGCCAGAAATCTGAATTTACACACAATTTAGCAGGCACAGACTGTATCTGTTTAACAACTTAAAGGAGGGAAACAGTCATTGTTTCAGCTGTATCATAATTACTGGTGAAAAAGAGAATATGGTGAAGTAATTCACAATATTTTGACTTAAAATATACTGTATGCAGAATGTTTTTCTTCTTGAATATAACTTAATACCAGTACAAGATCTGCTGAGAATGGGAGTTAGGTTTTCTGTAAGACGGCAAATCTTTAGTCAAAAACTCTGAATCGAGAAATCAGTGAGGAGAAACACTTCGAGATTTTTAAACTGTCAGGAATTTAACCCTCAGAAGAGTGGATCCCTGTGCAAGGAGCAGATTCTGATCCCAAACCATTGCAGAAACACTTCATATCGTCACAAAGGCAGGTGAAATTCATCCCCAATGAGCACAGGTTAATGCCACAACCATTCCCAAACCAATTATTATAAATTCGTGGAAAAGAAACCAAGAACAGGTTTGTGGTGTCAGCCTAAAGCGATGTGAAAGGCTTGGGAAACAAGGAAATGCCATTTTGGAAAACAGAATTTAGTGTTATGCATATAAATAAATATGTGTCCAACTTTAGCTTCTCAACCTTAGAAACAAACCAAAGAAAATAGAGAAATTGGCCCAGAGAAAAGCAGTAAAATATATTAGAGACCTGAAAGTTCTTTCCTGTGGAAGAGAGACTGGGAATTTTAAGGATTCTCGGGACAAACAGGCACAGTGGTGCCGAATGAAAACATCTCCTCACACTTCCCAGATTGAATTCAGCATCACAAGCCACTTTTCAGCTTTTTTTTTTTTGTACAAATGCAAAGGGACATTTCTCAGCTCTGGCAGCACAGCTGCTTCGTGTATCCCCCAGCAGCACTTCGCTCTCACACCCAAATTCCCACCGTGGCTCTCGCGCTCCTCGGCTCATCCCCAGCTACAGAAATCCCCCGGCTCCAAAATCCACATCAGGAACCACCTGAGCAAGGTGGGGAGCTGAGGATACAGAGGGTGAGAGAGCCAAGGGGAAAAGACACGGATAAAGAGTGGAATATTCTTTAAATGAAGGCATTGAAATGACTGGAAAAGGCTCCCGGAACACTCAACTGTTCTGCGTTGCTGTTGCAAATTAAGAAGAATTCCAAGAGGAATTCGAGCAGCAGGAAGATGAGTTTGGAAGTGAAAGGTTTCATTGTAGAATCGAATCCCACATCTAAGCACTGTCACTCAGTTTTATTTAGAAGGGACCAAACTCCTGATGCTGATGCCACGGAGATCTTCAGCACACGATGTCTGCTGACAGCTGAAGTGCCTGACAGGAATATTCATGATAATCCATTAAAACCCAAATTAATCAACAAGAATAACCCCAAAATTATTCATTTTGGTCAATGCTGAGGCTATTAAAAACTGCTAATATGGATTTCAGAGCCTGCCAGATCCATTTATTGTCCCCGCAGCAAAAATCAACTGGGAGAACTGAGACTAAACCACAATTATTAAATATTTAAAAAGAAATTCTTACCCTTTTCATGCTCTCCACTATCTCAGGGTGTGATGCAGGAGCTAAACTAAGTGTAAGGAGGATTCCTCACTCTAAAATGGCTCATCCTGAACATTCCCCCTGAAATGTGAGCACCCTCTTCACGGCAATTCTCTATCTGCTGCTCAAATTTTCAGGCTGCTCCTTCCAAATCCATATTTCTCCCTGCATTGCTGAGCAGAGCTAAACATTGTCACTGAAATAAAGCAGACCCAGCTGGAAACACAGCTCCCACACAACTGAGACTTTAAAGATTTAAACTTGCAGTGTTCAAAGCTGTTACACCAAGAGGACTCTCCCTGCAAAGTGGCTACAGGGGAAAATCTAATTTTCTAATCTACTCTCTAAAAGAGAAAAAAAAATTAGAAAAATGGCATCAAATTGAATAAAAATATTTCTTTCCTCTTTTATATTATTATTTCTTGCTGAAATATCTAAATAACATTTTTTCAAAGCCCATAACCCCCATGTTTGACAAGTATCTATGTCAGATAAAATCACAAAGTTCAATCCATGGGGAAAAAAAATCCCCTTTATCAGTAAAATCCACATAAAAAAAAAAATTAAAATCAATTTATTTTTAACACATCTGTTTGACGTCAAGAAAAGAAAATTTCTCTTCTAAAATACTTCATCTTAGACACAGCAGTAAAATCCTGGTAGTAAATTAGAGAGTATTTTTATGTAAGTCCATGGATTTTACCATTACACTAAAATCCTATTTCCACCCACATGGGTTTAAATACTTTTATGCAAAATATTAATAAACAGACAAATCCTAACAGAGACCATGTATTCAATAGGGTATTTCTGCAAATTTCCTTTCATCTATTAACTTCTGGCTTGGTTTGGGATCATCCTTCAAAATAAAAAATGGAGTTATCAATGAAGAATGTTACCCAGAGAAAGAATTACTTCAGGGATCAGGGAAACATTTGTTATTTTCCCATTTCTTAACACTAAAAAGCATCCAACCTGCTCTCTTCTTTGGCAGGAATTCATTGAAGCCTTGCAAAAATCAGCTTTAATAATGGTATTGCCAAGGGTTCTTTTTTTTTTTCCACGTAGGCTGTGGGATGTTATTTTCCCCAAATAAAGGTTAACATGAAAAATCAGCTGTTTGTTAGATTTGGGGTTTAATGATGGATTCAACTCCAGCCATCTCTTTTTTCCAGGAGAATTCTGGAGCACGAGGCTTCTCCCTTTTTTCCATTCATGAGAAAGAATCTTTGAGGGAGAGGTGGGAGCTCTGCTGGGATCCATCACCCCAAATCTCATGGAATCACCAATGGTTTGGCTTTGGGACATTAAAGTTCAGCTCATTCCAACCAGGACCTGCCTTGTGTCTCACCAAGGCTGCTCCTGACCTAAAACCACTTGTCCCAAACCATCTGTTTATTGCTAATTAACAGTGAATGTAATCAACTTCTTCAAGAGAAGGCCACAAAGACTGGGTCATTCCATTAAGCTAAAACAAAGACTGTGTTGAGTGCTTTTTTAGCACTGACCCCCACATGTTTTTCCATCTAAATCGAGCCCAAATTTTAAAGAAAAACAGAGAAAATCTTGGTTAAAGCAAAATTATCCGTGATTAAAATGCAAGCACAGAAAATCATTTCTAAAAACAACTTTTCTTACAATTATTTTTGCCTTTTCTTTTTTTTCCCTTTTCCTCCCCGATATTTTGCAGAAAACCTTTTCTGACACACCTGGTGGTGTCCAAGTCCGTGGGAGTGAGTTTGGAGAATCAAGGGCACGAGGATGGGAGCTGGAAGGGGCTGGGGGGAGGTGAACTCGGGGTGCATGGTGGCTTTGCTGCCCGTGTTTGCTCTGTCCCACTGGATGCTTTCCTTGGCACCCCCACAGGTGAAGCTTTGGCAGCCAAACTCCATCCGGCTGCAAAACCCTGAGCAGGCATTTGGATGTGAAAGAGAAGAGCTCTGAGTGCAGCCTTGGCTGGGATATTAAATTCAAAATCCTAAGAACCTCATAAAAGCCGAAAATAGCCTTATAAATATTTATAATTTATTCTTATTACATTTTATTTATTACTTCAGCGAGCCTGAACCATGGAAAATTACACCGAAGCCATCGAGCTTAGCATGGACTGAAAGGCCGTTTTTAACAGATAAACAAAAAGGCTCCTAAATAAATCCTGCAAAGCTCCCAATCCAAGACAAACAGGATCATTCTGATTTTAGGATGCTCCTGCAGAGCATTGTTGGGTGCCCTCATTGTTTTATGGGGTAGAAATAAATCTCCGCTGATGGGTCGTGGTTAAAAGCTGGGGCACTTCAGGGGAATGCACCCATGCTAAAAACATATCCAGACATGTAAAAATCTGTGGAACCAACTGATTTTCCTGCTTTTGATATTCCTGCAGGAACTCCTGGGCTGTGCCATTGCTTCTTCCAGTGGCAGCAATGGTTTTCCTCGGCCCAAGGTGTGGCCACAACCCGGAGGAGGCCGGGATTTGCT
This sequence comes from Parus major, assembly GCF_001522545.3. Classification (NCBI taxonomy): domain Eukaryota; kingdom Metazoa; phylum Chordata; class Aves; order Passeriformes; family Paridae; genus Parus; species Parus major. Next base: position 1,818,706 of record NC_031780.1, read on the forward strand.
GGGGTTCCTTCTCTGCCAGCACCTCCAGGGAGAACCTGGAATTGCTCAGGGATCACTGAGTCCAACTCCTGGACAATCCCAAAATTCCATTCTGTGCCTGAGGACATTGTCCAAACACTCCTTGAGCTCTGGTCCCACAACCATTCCCTGGGGAACTGTTCCAGTTTTCCTGAGGGAAGAACATTTTCCTAAAATCCAACCAGTCCCTCCCTGACAGAGGTTAACCCTGGCAATTGAGAGGCCAGACCTGGAATATCAGGATATCTAATCAGAATTCCAGTACTATTATTTATAATGTGGAACTTATATGTAAATCCATGGAAGGAAGTTCTCTGCCACTTGGTCTTAAGTCTCATTAACATGGAAATTTCCCCTAAATTTACCTGGAATTTGAATTATGGCCAAATTTTTCCCTCTGACACCTTCAGCTGTGGCTGCCCCTGGATCCGTGGCAGTGCCCAAGCCTGGACAGAGCTTGGAGCCACCTGGGACAGTGGAAGGTAGAATGGGAGCTTTTTAAAAATTATTATTTAATTTTAATATCCTTCCCAACCCAAACTGTTCTGTGATTCCATGATTTGAGTTCAAATGAGACTTCTTTTTATTTTCCTACCTGGAATTCTTTGCCCACAGGCAGCGTTATTATCCATTTAAAATGAAGCTGTTGCAATGAAACACGAATTGGCCAACATATGAATAAATGGGACTGGAGAAAACATCAAGCTCAGACTTTCCCTCACAGTTCCATGTATTTAACCCACATTCTTCAGGAAGGAAAAGGCCAGATACCAAACTGATTATCTTTTTCTGTGGATCACCTCCACTCTGCACTTTTTTTCTCTTAGCCTCCTCCTAACCCTGCAATCCAATAATGATAAAATCCCGGAGATATTCTGGAGATGATCAGGGCATTAAGTTGAAGCGTAGTGCTACAGATATGACATTTAAAATTGGGCCTGGAGCTGGCTGGACAGTCTCTAATATAATAAAAATAGCCTTTTCTTTCCCACATTTTACTATCTGCCTTTGTTTATGCAACCATTCAGCAAACCCAGCTGGATCACAGGCATTGTCATCAAAGAAACATTCTAGGTCAGCCAGAATTGGATGCCAATTGTCTAAAAATACATAGAGGCTTTGTCACTGGAGTATAATTTTAAGGCCCCTGTAATGAATAATGGAAGGGAAAATTTTTCCAAACGAGTGGGACACACTGATTTCCAGCAGAAAGATTTCACAGTTATTGTAAGCTGCAGATAACCTCATTTTTTAGTTTATTTCAGTCAAAGTGATACACAGGGAGCTCACTGAAAAGGTTGGGATTGGTTGGAAATCCTCGAGGAGCTGCAGAATTCCCTGGAAAATGAGCCCAGCAGCACCTATCACACAGGCAGGGCTGAAATGCTGTGGGGAACCAATTTCCTCCGGGTCACCAAGTGGCAGGAGTGGGATCAGATTTCACACTTCCCACCTCTTATCCGTGATAAAATGCACAAATTATTTCCTCTGAGCTAAAAGAGGAGACAAGATAAGCCCCCCTGGCTTTATCAGTGCAGCCTAATTGCTGAAGATCTTCAAGGAGCTGGAAGGAGCAGCTCCAGAAGCCCGAGATGTTGTAACAACGTGGCTCTGGAAATATATTCATTTAAAGAAAACACTTAGCTGAATTCCTTCAGGAAAGTTTGTAAAAGCTGCTTCCTCAATGGATAAATAGCAGAGTTTTCCAGCTGACTTTTGGCCAAGTCTCATCAGCAAAGACAAGATTTTTGTCTCAAGTGCCTGACACGGAGGAGTAAAAGATTGTGTGGGGGGAAATCATTGTAAACCTGTAAATCAAAGGGAATTTTTGCTCTGTTTTCTTTGGTCTTTATGAATTCCTACATAGGATATTCCCTGATGTTTTCTAGGCAGCTCAAAGTGCCCTAAAAATGGGACAGTGCAGGGAAACCACTCCCAAGGTTTGTCTACAGTGGGATTTGCACTGGGCAACCCCAGAGGCCAAAAAATCTGGGAGCCACAGGAAATTCCCATAAAAAATGCAAGAGGGGGAAAAATCCCATTTGTGCTTCCCTGGAACTAAGCTGGCACAGGACAATCTCCTTTTCACTGCTGCATAAAATCCATGGATAATCCTGTGGAGTTAAAAACTGGTTCTGGACACTCAGAGAGAAAAAAACCTCACTCAAAAGTGGAATTCAGATGAAAAATCTCCTGATTATTAACAGGGTCACATCACCAAACTCAAAGCACCAGAGAAGTCCAGAAATTTGGGACAGAGCAGCATCAAGGTCCTTTCGAGAGTCAGAAATGTTATCATTTCAATTTTCCTATAAAATACCAGTTTTGTCCCCAAATTCCTTCAAATTGCCAGAATGAATCCCACCTGGCAAAATAAATTCAAGGATAATAATCAGGGAATAGTGGAATTGTTAAGATTGGAAAAGATCAACCATCACCCAGCACCACTAACCCAGTCCCAGGTGCCACATCCATGTTTTTTCCACACTTCCAGGGATGGGGAATCTGCCACTGCCTGGGGTTGCCCACAGAAGCTGTTTTAAAACCTTTTCCATATGGAAATTTTCCTAAAATCCAAACTAAACCTCACTCCCTGCCATAGGCTGCATGTTGGCTGGGTTCATGTTTTATATGTACATTTTTGGATTGACTCAGCTTTTAAACTGATAAAATACCACATATTCAGAAGCTCCACAATGCAGCAACAGCCTCAATTTTATTCTGTTTTTGTGACCAGTTTTGGTGGCTGTTCTCCCTCAGACCATCAGTGAAAGGACTTTTTCTCAAGTTACACTTTGCAGTGGCAACAGAAGCAAATTTTGGCTTCGTGACCAACACTCCACGGATTATATGGCATTAAGGAATGGATTCCATCCCCAAGAACCATAAATCCAAGTCCTAAAACAACAAAGTGCATCAATATTTCTCTTACAAATGGGAGTCACTAAATTGATCTTCCCTGAACTGGTGAAAAACTCGTGGTTTTCACTTGTTCAGTGTTCTGAAATCATCAAGAGAAAACATCCAAGGAATGACAGAGAAACTGAGGAAGATGTGAGGGAATACAATCCAGTGCTTCATGCAAAACCAGGGAATTACTGACAGCACTACTCAGCCTGAAACCCTCTTATGTTTTTAACATCTGATGTTGCTGTGAAATATATTAAAAATTATGTTCTATCTCTTCAGAAGGAAATCCAACCACTTCCTAACCCTCCATAAGCTGCAGAAATTGTTTAAAATCTTAAGCAAACTATCCCAGACACAAATAATTTTCTTTTCTAATTGGCTGCAACTTTGCTGCTCCTTAAGAAAAAAACCTCCTCCAAATGCTCTAATTCCACAAATGTTACAACTCCGAAATTTCAAAGCTTTCTCAAAGTGCTCACGGATAAAAATAGTCTGGACAAAAAAAAACAACATTTCAACAAGGCAAAAAAGGAAGAAAAGGTTTTTTCGCACGTTTTTCTCATCAGGTCGGATCCTGGTTTTCCATTAAAGTTATTCCAAGAAAGGAATGATTCACACTGGCCAGGCTGAAATGCTGAGAAATTTGTGGTATCTCCCATCCTCACCCTGCCCGCTCCAATGAGCCGCGGGAATGAGAAGCCGCAGGACTGACAGGAACGTGGATCCAATGCTCCACCACAAACCCGCCTTTGTTTACTCTCTTGTGAAATCCTCCAGCACTTCTGGGCCTAATGAATAAAATCTGCTCCAGAGATAATGCCTGGGCTGTCGGGATGAGAATTCCTGACAAATATTGATGCATAAACACGGCCCTGGAGATGCAGGAGATAAAGGCTGTCCCGGGCTCCTCGGAGAGCAACCTCCCAGTGTTAATTGACACAAAACAAGGGGAAATATTTCCCAGCAGCTTGATCTCCTTAGTGTGGAGAAACGAAAGCTGAAGTTGTGCACAAGTGTCATCTCCTGCTCCTGAGGAGAGGTGGGCAGGGTAACACAGGTGGTTCTCCTGAATTAAAAGATCGGCTCAAGGGGAACATGGAAGGAGTTGGGCCTCACGTGGTGGTTTTGTGTTCCCTCAGTGCTGACAACGCTGCTGGAGCAAGGCTGGGCCGGGCTGTCCTTTCCAGCTGGCTCCATGATGAAGGAAATGATGAAGGAAAGCCTTTCCCAGCACCTTGCCCAGGCTCCAGCCCAGCTGTTCCAAGCCCTGCACATCACGTCCCCCTTCCGAGGCACAGCTCAGCAACGCTTCCAGCAGATTCCAAGCCCGGTGTAAAGTGCAATATCCACAGTGCATTTTGTGCTTATGTTATTTCTGTTCTACAAGGAAAATGTTCTGTGCCACTGCTGGAGCCGTGAGGGGAAAAGGGAGCTCTGGGGAGGGGAGGTTCTGCTCCCAGGGAACAGGGACAGGAGGAGAGGGAACAGCCTCAGGCTGGGCCAACAGGGTCAGGTTGGACAGCAGCAGGAATTTCTGCATGGAAAGGGTGGATTTAAGCTGCCAGAGTGCAGGGTTAGGTGGGATTTTGGGAAGGAATTGTTCCTTGTGAGGGTGGGCAGGCCCTGGCACAGGTGCCCAGAGAAGCTGTGGCTGCCCCTGGACCCCTGGCAGTGCCCAAGGCCAAGCTGGACAGAGCTTGGAGCAGCCTGGGACAGTGGAAGGTGTCCCTGCCCACGGATGGGGTGGAAGGAGATTAATTTTAAGGTCCCTTCCAACCAAATTATTCCACAAAACCCCTGGGTTTCTACCTTAAATAAAAACTTCAGGCATTCCCAGGCCTGCTGAGCTCACACTGACACTGGAGAGCAGTGGAGCAGCTGCCTCGAGCCTCCTGCTGCAGGAGCTGGAAGTATTTTCCACAAGATCCCAACTCGGTGGCAGCTCTGGCAGCTCTGGAGGCCACACTGGGTCTGGAGCTGGACAAGCTTTGCCTTTGTGGAGTTGGTTTTGATCAGGTTGTCGTGGACTAAATTTAACTCTGCTCTTTGTTGCACTGAGCTCTTGGTGAAAGCTCTGGGAACAACTTCTGCAAACATCCAGGGTCTCCCAAGTCTGTGTTCCACTGGGAATCCTGGATCAGCAGTCAAAACAGCAATCCCATCTTCCACTGGGATAACACCCATTTGCTCTCCTTGACAATACCAGTTCATGGCCAGTGCTCAGCAGCACAGCCAAACCCTCCTCCTTTTCACTGCACTGCTGCACAATTATTTTATACCCACTCCACATCCCAGTTCCTGATTTTATACCCACTCCACATCCCAGTTCCTGATTTTACACCCACTCCACATCCCAGTTCCTGAGCTCTGGCTCCTGATTACACTGAGGTAAAACACAAAAAGGCAGAAAGTTTAAACCATTCTGGTCCTGTCTCAGTCCTGAGGCTTCCTGTGTTTCATTGCTTTGAGGGGAGCAGGGTGAAGAATCTGTGGATTTATAATTATCCCACAAGTTATCTTTATCCCTCACATTCCTTGGCTGCTGATCCAGACATAGGAATCTCTTCTGCCTCTCTCCCCTGTCTAGGACAGCCCAGGAGTGGCAGCTACACCTCCAGGGTGTCCTTTCTGCACCCTCTGTTGTGTTTCTCCAGAGGGGTTCCATATCCAACCCGTGGATTTGCTGCTTTCCATGGAGATTTCTTCCTTGTCCCTTATTTAAATTTAAACTCAGGTTCTTTCCAAAGAGATTTCACACCTCTTTTGAGTACATGGAAAATCAATGCTCCTTCCTTCCTCCTTCTGCTTTCATTCTTTCCTCTGCCCCAGGCTCACTCTACCCCAGAATTCCCCTTTCCTTCTGTTTCCAGACCTCTCCCCGTGTCCCAACCTGGACATCCTGGCTAGATGTCCACAGCATCTCCTGCCCTGTCTGTGGGGCCCTTCCTAGAGCACTGACCCTCATTCCAGAGGATTATTTATCACTCCTCCCATCTGAGAGCACTTCCAAAATAGTGACAGCGCTGCTCAGGCTCAACAGAGATTTTTCTAACCCAACACTACAGATCCCAACAAACACGACTCCAGTCCAGAAATCTTTCTGGCAGCCCAAACTGTCCCCCTGGGCTGTCCCTTGGCCATGGCTGCTCTGCGTGAGCAAAACCAGGCTGTGAAACTCAACAGGGCTTGAGCTGAGCTCCAATGAGAATCTGACAAAACTGTCTGGTTTAAAGAGATTAAAACACAAATAAAAATATAATTGTGCCTCTCAGGGGATGTTGTCGTGACCCTCCTGTCCTCGTGAGGAGGAAGAGCTGCTGGATTAAACAAAATGAAATATTTCACAAATCTATTTCTGCTCGGCTCCAGCTCTCTGAGCCATGTGGTTTGTGGCTCCAGGTCTTTTTTCCTGGAGTATTTGGAATTCCTCCTCGAGCCCAGCAGCCTTCCAGCACCTAAAGGGCTCTGAGAGAGGTGGAGAGGTACTTGGACAAGGGCATGGAATGACAGGATGGGTATAAACTGAAATAATGCAGGGATAGATGGGATATTGGGAAGAAATTCCTCCCTGTGAGGGTAGGGAGGGGTAGGGATGGATTTCCCAGAGAAGCTGTGGCTGGATCCCTGGAAGTGCCCACGGCCAGATTGGACAACCTGGGATAGTGGAAGGTATCCCTGCCATGGCAGGGGTGGAATGAGATGAATTTTAAGGTCTCTTCCAGCCCAAACCATTCCACAGTTCTGGAGCTGCAGCCAGAGTTTTATCCCTAACCCAGTGCCCTGTTCTGGAAAAATCCCAGTGGTTTGAAGAGCATTTTGCTCCTGAGGCTCTCGCATGAGCTCCTTATCACAACCTCATCTCTTGCCACAAAACAATAAACAAACCCTTCAGAACTGAAACAACGCTGCTGGAATTTTGCTCAGTCCCAGGACTTCCTGTGATTTCAACCACTTTTAGCACCTCAGAGGGTGAAAATGCATCTCCTGGGATTTCAGCTGCTCCTGGAATGCAGCACTGCTCTCCTTTCTTTGACCCAATTTCCCAGTTACCTTTTTCTTTCAGAGTTAAAAGAAAATTAAGTGGCTTAAGTGTGTCCAGAGCAGCAATTCCTGGCCAGCCCTATTCCCTGGAGCTGGGCTCAGTCCAGTCTTGTTTCAGCTTTCTCCCATACCAAATTTTCACTTCCATCCATGTTTTCCATCCTCTGCTTTCCCACTGAGGATATCCCTTGATTTTCCTTGTCTGCCTTGGACCACATGGAATTCATCCATCCATTGGATCCTTGAAAAATCACATGTGCACATTTGGGCTGGGCTTTTTTAAAAATTGTATTTCCTGTTCCAAGTTGGCTTCACAAGGAAAACCCAAAATAACCTTTATTCTGTGTATTTTGTCCCAAAAACTCAGCTTTTAAAAGTGCTGTCCCCCCAAATATTGCACCTTGCTGGTGGAAGGTGAGGGTGGGGGCTGGCACAATGCAGATTTTTCCTGAAATAAAGATTTTGGAGCTGTCACGTTGCTCCCAAGTGAAACTGTGGGAGAAGGATTGATTATGGAACATGACAGGGCTGATTTATGTTGAAAAATCTGATATTGATGAAGAAAATGAGCTCAAATAATTCAGTGGGAACGGCACCAGCACGGGAATATCAAACCAGCACATGGAAAATGAGAAGGAAAAATCCCAGTGGCATCCTGATGGTTACTGATCTCTTTCCAACGTGGTGATTTTTACATGAGGTCATCATTTGAGATCACAATTATGGTGTTGTGCCAGAACCTTTCTGGGATAAAAGGTTTTCTTTCCCTGGAATCACCACACAGAGGAGTTGCCCAAATCCCTGTGAATTTATGAAAAGCTGTGAGGTCTTTGGAAGTTGTTCCCTAAAAGTGGCATGAGCAGATCCCAAATCCAGCATGGCCAGGAATTTCCAGATAAATGCAGCAGGAATTCCAGGAGGAATTCCAGGAGGAAGGGCAGGGAGGCAGGAGCCAGGCAGCCTTTGATGGGTAAAGAACTCAGAGCAGAGGAACCAAACCAACACAGAAAGATCCTTAAAGAACTAAATTTTTCCAGGAGCAACTCAAGAAAAAAGATGCCAAAGATCCTCCTGAAGGAGAAACCAGGGCCTGATTAAACATATGGATGAATATTGTAAATAAAGTGGAGAAAGTCTGAGGTTTGACCTAAAAAAGAGCAGCTCAGAAAGGTCAAAGAACGGGATGAAAACGAAGGGTTTATTTAAGCTCATTCTCAAGGCAGTTCTAGATAATTCTAAGAGTAGAAAATCAATTTTTTTCCTGGTTTTCCACAGGTAAAACAACTCCAGCACCAAAATAATTCTAAACCAACTTGAAAATTTGCATACAGAACAAGATACTCACACAGAATAAAATACTGGAGTCCCAAAAAGATCTGGGCAAAACCCAAGAACCGGCTTGAACCTAAAAAACTCTGTCAGCTCTCAAACCCAAAGGCTCTGCTTCCTGTCAGCACTGAGTCCAACCCCAAAAATAAACCCTGGGCTTTTTCTTTGGAATTCACCCTCCAAATTCTCTCTCTGGATCCATAAATATCTATTTAAGTGTTACATATTTCCAGTATTTCCTAAGGGAGGGAGCATCATTTTTATTGATTTGTGATAAGGGCTGGGCTGAACTCTGCTATTGGTGGTTTGAGAGCTTAGAAAATGTTGTTTGGATTCCAAAATATCCCAGCCAGAATCACCTCCCTTGCTGAGGAATGTGAATTCCTTGGGATGCTCCAGGACCCCACTCTGTGTAAACCTCCAGCTCTTTTAATTAATTACAACATTACAACAAAATATTTCTGTTTAATTGGTGCAGCACACACAGCCCTGATACCAAATATTCCCTCAAACTCTCCTTTTAATTGCATGCAGCACCTGTTAATTGGTCAGGAAAAAAAAACAATGGGAATTTTTTGCTCCAAATATTTTTCCTTTCAAAGGAGCAATTCTCCCATCACTTCTCCTCTTTGTTACACTTAGACCTTTGCCCGGAGCTGCAGAGATGAGGGAAAAAAAGTTGGATTTTAAAGCAATTTTCTCTAGGCATTAACAAAATGCCAGAAGCGTTGCTGTTTTCCTGGGATTTCCATTGCAGCTCCACAGAGGGCACACACCTGAGCCCACCTGCATCCCATCTCCTTGGGGGAAAATCCAACACCAGCTCCTGAACACGAGCCTGGAATGGGCAATTCCTGCCAGGATACTCTGCAGATAATGTCAGATCAGCCATAAAATTTAATGGAGCATGAAGCCAAACACATCCATGTCCCAGCAGCTGCTCCCAAATCTCTCCTCTCTTTTTAAGATGATTCTGAAGCCAGATGGATTTTTAATTATTTTTGAATGCTGAAAATAATTTTTACTTTCATTTTTACCCCCCTCCTCACAGAAAATTTAATTCTGATCTATTTGGGGTTGGATATTGAAAAAAAAATGATTTTTGTGGTTTTTGCTGCCATATTTCCCTACTTTTAGTGCTTATGAGGAGTAAAATCCTTCCCAGAGAAGTTGTGGCTGTCCCATCCTTGGAAGTGCCCGTGGCCAGGTTGGAAAAACCTGGGATAATGGGAAGTGTCCCTGCCCATGGCATGGGTGGAACTGGATCTTTAAATCCCTTTATCCCAAACCATTCCATGATATTGCAGTTTTTTTCTCCCTGAAACAAATAACTTTCCAAATGAGGGGGAAAAATAATATATATATATGGGAATTTTTTGTAGATTTTGCTTTTTGCACTCAGCTGGGTCAAAAAGAACCCAGGGATTTTTTATTTTTTTTATTTCACTCAAACATTTTGCACCAATTTCTGCTTTAATCATAATTACAGGCAAAATGCAAACAGATGACAAATCCATTTATCATTTTAATAAAATGTTTGCCTTGCCACGGAAAACACAATCCCTCACAAAATCAACATTTGGAATTCATCTGGCATTTGAATGAATTCAGAAAAAAAATCACAAGGAATGGCACTTCTTGTACTGACATCAAGGTCTGGCTAATAAAGCCCAACCCAATGGCTCAAGAATGTGACTTTTAAAGTCCTTTTCTTCATCATCAGTGCTTGGAAATGTTTGGATTAAGGGCTGATGGATGCAGAATCATTGGGAAAATCGACTTCTGATTTCTGTTTTCCCATCTAAGCAAAACAGATTTAAAGAGATCTTATTCACTTCCAGGGAATAATGTAAATATCAGTGATTTTCTTTATGAATTTACTTCCCCTTTCTTACACTTATGCACTAATCCACAGTTAAAAGGATTTGAGTTTTTCATCCTAGGAAATTCTGAAGAGATAAAAACACAGATTTCCTTGGAGATGTCAATCATTTAAGGAGTGAAAAGAGGAATGTTAAAATCTCAGCATTGACAAAGTCTGGCAAGTTGGATCCCACTGTTGTAATTTGATAATTTATATTTATCTGAGATACGAGGCTGAAAGGAAAACCCTTCCTATTTGATATTTCAGTCAGGAAAAAAAAACAACCTAACAATAAATACTTACAAAACAATCTGGCTCAGCCTGATAAATGGAACAGGAAATAAGATTAAAACTGTTAAAAACATGGAATGTTCACTCTGGAAGGCTCTGGCTCTGGAGGGGTGTCATTCCTTTTTCATTATCCAACTGTCATCAGTCAGACCAAACTCTGCTCTTTTAAAGATCAGGGACAGAGGTTGAAAGAAATCAACTTTGACAGCAGACTCCAAATGGATTCCACTTCTGTCCATGTCTTCCCATTAAAATGAACAAGGCATGGAAAATGAAAGGATTTTATTTATTCAACAAAATAACCCCAGCAAGACTTCAAAGAAAAACCTCTAAATTAAATCTTCACAATGGAGCATCTCTAATGAAGAATTTTACAACTGAAGTACCTGGGAAATGTTCTGTATAATGATATTTTCTATAAAAACAGGAGAAAGTAACTCCTGAACAGTTTTATCTGTCCATTTCAGACACAAATCCCAGATTTCCAGCATCATCAATCCCAGATTTCCAGCATCCACAATCCCAGATTTCCTCTACTACTTTTTCTCTACTCCAAGTAATGTAAAAGGACCCAAAATGAGGGGGCACCAAATGATTTGAATTTGGAAAATCTCCGTGGAAGAAGGAGAGATGTTCCCTGAGTTTGGGGCTTGTCTAAAACTGTCACAAATGGTCCTGGTGGAATTCAGGAATGGGGTTTGGGGGTCATGTCCTGCTTTTGGGACAGAGAAAAAGCCTCAGGGGCCACTCCTGGGGTGATTTCACCCCACAGGATCCCAGGAGAAAATCAATCTTCTCTTTCCAATCTCCTCTCTGTTGATTTGTAGCAGACCCAGAGCCATTCTGGTCTCTCTGCTCTTATTCTAACCACAGCTTTTTATGTATTGATCCATTAAAAATCAAATTTTAACTGATTGACCCATCCAAAATCAAATTTTAACTGATGGACCCATCCAAGCTGAGCCCAGAAGTCCTGGTGCCGTGGCTGGAGGGATGTTCCTGCCCAGGGCCTGTGGCTCAGCCTCTCCACAAACTCCTCCCTGCTCACACTTCCAGCCTCACAAATGTCCTGAACTCAAACACCAAAAATCTCACAGTCCCCAGCACTGTGAATTCCTGATTGTTTTTAGGACTTTTCCCTAAAAATCTCAGCATGTTTTCCCTCCCAGCCCTTCCACCCTCTGGCCTTGGCCTCTGGCTGAATTCGGTGCCTCACAAACCCCACACGACCTAAATGCAGGATGGGCTGGAGAGTTCAGAGAATCCCAGGATGGTTTGGGTTGGAAGAGACCTTAAAATTCACATTATTCCCACTCCTGCCAGGGCAGGGACACCTTCCACCATCCCAGGCTGCTCCAGTGTCCAACCCTGGCACTTCCAGGGATCCAGGGACAGCCAAAACTTCTCTGGGTGTCTTTGCCAAGGCCTCAGCATCCTCCCAGGGAAGGATTTATCCCAAATATCCCATCTAAGCTGTTGTCCCTCTTAGTTTGAAGCCATTGCCTGTGTCCTGTCACTCCATCCCTTGTCCAAATTCTCCTGTGCCATTCCTGTGGGATGAATCCCTCATTTCCAGTTAACTGGAAATTCCCTTCTGCCACCAGAAATAATCCCAACACTTCCTCCTGGTGACCTCACTTGTGCTGCTTAACACTAACATTTAGCAACATTCCAGAGTGACAGATTTTAGGAATAAAAATGGTTGTTATTAAAAAAAAATATATTAAAAAAATAAAAAAAAAGGCAATTTTTCAAACAGATTCATTCAGTCAGGCCTGGTGGGAGCCCAGAGTTTGTATCAAAGGAAAAGTGGCTGAAGCAGTTCTGCTTTTGCTTCCAGCCCGGGCAGGAACTGATAGCTCTGAGTGGATAATTGATGCAGGCAGGAGCCAATTAATCCCAGCAGACTGCATCAAATCAAACAGAGCAAGTTCATCATTCCAAATCCTCACTCCACAACAAGGAATTCTGCTCACAGAACACCAAAGAAATGGCTACAGGGGATGGTTTTCCAAGCAGACTTTCCAAATGCTCCTCCTTGAATAAATAAATCCTAATATACTGAATAAAGGAAATGATTATTAAAATAATTAAAACAGCAGCTGAGAGCAGGAATTAAAGCCAGGCTACCGAGGAGGGTTTTAATGTCTAAATCAAGCACCAAAGTGCTCATCTGGTAGGGTTTTATTTTAATTGATGTGCAAACCTAATCCCAAATTCAGGATCTTGGATCATACTTCTTCAGTTTATCAGAATTTCGTAGATAAAATTTATTTATTGCTCAGCAGGTTCAAAAGATTTGAAGGGTTCTGGAAAGTTGGCCTGGAAGTGGAGTTGAACTACGTGAAGGATTAAATCTATGAACACAAACAAAAGTCAACCAACCGTCAAATTTCACTGTAGTTAACAGTGCCTCGTTAAAAATCTCTGTAAATCACACAGGTCTGGCTTTGAAAAGGAGAAATTGATTCTTCAGCTGGGGCTTCATTTTTAAAGGGGATGGGTTTGGTGCCTAAAGTTGGCAAAAACTCGAGTGTTTTAACAGAGAGGAGATGAAAAAGAGGAGCCATTTCCCATTTTTAGTCATCACAGATTCCCAGAGCCACGAAGCACCCCAAAATCCCACTGAACCCTGCCACCCAAAATCTGGGAACAGCCCAAACTCCTCAAGATTCCCCCCGTGCTGCTTCCTGGAGTGGGAAAGGAGAGGGGAGTTCCCCTGACCTCCTTTTCTCCAGGTTAAAAACACCCAAATCCTGCCTGGGCTGGCATTTGGGATGTGGGGCAGGGGATGCTCCAGACATCCCAAATATCCCAAAATAAATGAGAGCAGGGCACGGACAGAGGGATGGGAGAAGGGAAACCTGGAGCATCAAGACAGGGCTGGGATCACATGATGAGAAAAGTCATAAATGAAAAGCAGGGAAAGGAGAGAAAGAGAAAAAAAAATAAACAAAACAAAAAAGAAATTATTTCTCCAGATGAGCCCTGATAGCTTTGTGAGCACTGCCAGTCTACAAGCAGAGATTTTTATTACCAACAGCTCTAATAAGAGGCAGCTTAGACCTCTGCCTCCTATCAAGGTGGAGAAAATGATTTTTCCTTATATTTAAAAGATTATCACTTCCTATCTCATCTCTTCTTATTAAGTTTACAGCAATATTAAAACAAGATTTGGGTGAATAAAGAACATAATATACTCCAAAATAGAGAAGGTATTCTTTGGAGCATTATAAATGCTCCTGTCTGCTTGAATGGAATTTTAATGGAACAAACCCACCTTCTCTGAGGAGAAAAATCAAAAAATAGGCAGAAAATATTCTCCTTTTCCAAAGGCTTCATTAAAAAAATCTTGTTTTACAAGCACAGATCGCTCTGAACTGAGGGACTATCAAAGAACTGCCTGTAACAGATTAACAAATCACCTCTGGTCATTCTTTCCAGCAGCCAGAACGTTTCACAAATGGAAAAAAAAAGTCATTTAGGGGGATAAAATAAATTCCTATTTGATATCAAATGAAAAGAAAAGCTCATTTTGTCACCTCTCTGTGAATTTTGCTGCTTTTGATTAGAAAGGCAAAGAAAAAGGAGAGGTTTGTGAGGTGAGAAAGAGATTTGGGATTGGGAAAAGCTGCCTGAAATAATGGCTAAATCCTGAGGGAAAAATCCAGGGAAAAGCTCTGCTCCAGCCCAGCCTCTGCATTCCCTCATTTGCCCCCAAAATGGATAAATTTTGTCATGGAGCAAAAATGGCATTTTCAATTTAATATCTGAATTTTGTAATTGGAGAAAATGTCTTTTCCCATCCAAATTCTTGAAGGTTTCTCCCTATTTTTTGTTTGGTTGGGTGTCACTGCAGCTCTGTCCTTTGTGCTGGGGTAGAGAAACTTATAGTTTATAATTAAAATATGAATAATAATTACATTAATATTAATAATAATAAATTAAGAATTTATTTTAAAATGAGCACAATTTGTTTCAGGACTCTTCCAGAGCCTGGAGCTCAGTTTTTATCCTCCTAGGCACTGTTTTATCCTGTTTTAAACTTCTAAATTAAGTGCAAACTTTCTCCAAACCCATCTTAAATTCTGCAGTGAAACTACAAATTAATTACACATAAATCTGTGTTACATACACATATAAATATATATAAATATTTCATGACACTTAATTTTTAAGCCAGATTTAACAGAAATATTCCTGTTTTCCTCACAACATTAATTTCCCTGGAGATCTTTTGGATGGCACTGATCACCAACTCAGAGAATTTTCCCTCAAGCCTTTTTTAATCCTAAGCTTTAGGGCTGCTTCAAAAGAAAATTTCCCTATTTTTCATTTGCTAAAATACTATTTTGCCTAAAAATTAAGTTTTTAGTACTAAATACGGTGAGTTTTGTGTTTTGCATTAATTACTCTGAGGGACAAAGTGGGGACCCAGCTCTATGAGCATCAAATTAAAAAGTTGATGCACAAAAAAATCCTCAAGCAAACCCAAAAAAATCTTGCCTGTAAAATGCTTCTATTTAAGCATCATTAAGTATTTAAACACTTTATTTTATCCATAAATAGAGTTTCCATAAATACTCTGGGAGTTTGCACAAAGCACAATTGTTTCCAAATTATTTTTTGCCTTTTTGCTCCTAAAACCAGGAGCAAATTTAGGACAATTTACTACAATTCTTGAAGAAACATCAGTTAAAAATAAGAATTATTTTTTATATAAAATAAAAAAAAAACAATCAAGAAGTTTTTAAGCTCCAGCTGAGCTGCACTGAGTTTTTAATTTAATTTTTTTTCTCTTCTAACAACCATTTCTCTGTGTTTGTTATTCCAGAGGATGTTCTGGAATGGGGAAAATCCTTTGGAATTCCACAGCAGCACTGGGAGCACAGAAATTCCACTGGGAGCTTCCCTGTCCTCACCAAAGGATCCTTTACAAGGAGCAGCTCATTTCTCCCACTCCAAATTCCCTTTTCATTCCTTCAGAAAACAACTGAGGATCATCTTAATTCTACTGCCCTCTGCTGCTCCTGGATTAGGGACAGGGAAAAAATTCCTGCCTCAGATTAATTTGTGACTGAGCAACTCAAAGAAAGGATTTTGGTGTATTTAAATCTAGAATATTCTAATTAAATGCATGATGAACAAATTAAAAATTGCATTAGATGGTTCTTGTCTTATTTTGGATAATTTAAATATCCATATTTTAATAATATTTTAGTATCTGGATGAGAAGTCCCTGCTAAGCACTCTGAGAATATTTATCCATCCTGGTAAATGAAATAAAGTTCAATTCTGAGAGGTTTAAATTACCTCAAGGGATCTGACAATGGATCCCTGCTCCAGATTGGAATAAAAACATGGAAATAAACAGGTCTGGGAGTGGAAAACTTTGAATTTGAAAAGTTGATAATATTGATTTTTGGGATAATATATTCAGTTTGGGATTATATACTGAGTTTTAGGATAATATATTCCCTATTGGATAATATTGTACTATTGAAGCTGTCAGAGGCAAAGTTCAGGAAAAGGAAATGCAATTCCTGCTCCATCCAAAAACTTCACCAAACAGCAGAAAAATGTGTGGGGATGGGATCCCCTCCCTCTCTCCAGAACATCCCAGACTCACCTGGGACACACTTGTGTCCACAATTACATAAAATTACATAAAATCCCAACTTTTCCTTTGGAAAAACAACATTTGCAGGAGCAATCCTGCAGATTTCTCTCCAGACAGATCCAACAAAAGCTCTTTGCACTCGCTGGTTTTTTCCTGCCAGAGCCATCCTGGATTTTCCTGCTTCTTCCCATTCCCCTACAGTGAATTAAAAGCTGGAATTGTCCTGAATTTTTCATTCCTGCAGCAGAACAAATCCTTGGCTCTCCTTGAATACACACAATCCTGTTTCAGATTTTAAAGGATATCGACTTTTCCATTTAAGAGCCGGGCAATAATTAAAGACCATTTCCCTGGTGCCATCTAATTAATCCCTAAATTGGAGAAACACTGCCTGGGAGGGTGGAGAGCATGGAATGGATAAAAAAACAGAATTAAGGAATGGGAAACTCCTGGAATTGTCCTGGTTTTTATATCTCAGGTGTATCCCTGAGGCATGGGATTTCAAAACTCCAAGAAAAAAAAAGGATGGAGGTGGGGAAGAAGCAGGGCAGGTAATCAGAGGAGATAAATGTGAAAATTCCTGGTAATTCTTAAGAATAGAATACAAAGAGCAAAAAAATAAAAAAAATAAATAAAAATCCCACTTTTCTGAGGTTTCAAGGCTCAGCTAATGTGAAGCTTTAATTATTTCTGCAGTTTGGGGTTTTTATTAAACGTGCACTGAAATACGAAACTTGCAGCTAATAGAACACATGTGGAGGTAGACAGAGCTCCTCTGGAATGATTTCATTCATTCCATGGACAGGGATGCCAGAAAAACAAAATCTGAGCTCAGAGCAACCACCAGGACAGAGAAGACAAGAGAGGGGGGGAAAAGTTTCAATCAGCAAGTGGCAAAATTCTGCAGAACAGCAAAGATTTGGTGCCTGAACACCTCGGAGATTTCCCTGCTAACATTTCATGGAAGGAACTTCCCAAGTTCCTGCTTTGTCAACCTTTCACTTGGAACAGGGATGGAAAAGCTGCAGCAGCAGCAAACCTCACCTGCACAGGGGAACCTCCAGCACCTGCTCTGTGCATGGGAAATCATGGAAAATAGGAATTTTCACTGGGAAATATTCCCAGGGAATATTCAGCAGCCAGGTTCAGATTCAGTTTTTAGCGAGGATTGATTTATTATTCATCTGAAAGCTCTCAGTCACAGAATCCCCACGTTATTCCTGATTATCCACATTCCCATGTCCCTGGACAGAGCGATTTAGGCTTCAAAACATCCAGGAAAAAAGCCTGGAAAACACTGGACAGGTGGGGAAAAGCCCAGGAGTTTCTTGGAGCAGCTGACTGGAAGCTTTGCTCTCATCCCAGAACATGTTCCCTGCTCTCATCCCGCTCCTGGTGCCAAGGAGAAGGGATCAGCTCCAGCTCCCAGCCTTAAACCACGAGCAGGGTTTAGCTAAACTCGTTTAACTCCTTCTCCTGGGCAGTTTTGGGGGCTCCCAGCAGAGCTCCCCCACCCCTCAGTGCTCCTCACCCCTCCAGTGCTTCAGCTGCTGTTGAAGATTTCAGTGATTGATGTTAAAAATCCCCTAAATACCGGCTTGCTCCTGATTTTTAACCCACTAAAAAATACTCATTTCCCAGCAAATACTTCTGGGAGTTCCTGGGAATGTTCCTGGCTGGTGATGCTCAAGGCACTGAAGTTCTTTCACACCAAAATGAAGCTGAGTGTGTGAAGAAAAAGCAAAAACCCAGCACTTCATCCTTTGCTTTAACCAAAGTTTAAAAGCAGAGCTCAGAGCACAGTTAGTTTAAAAAAAAAATCCCTAAAAACTGAATGTTAAACTGATTTCCACGTGTGTACAGCCAGCGACCACTGAGGCAGGAGCAAGATTATCCCAAATCTGCTGTGCTGAGTGATAGTACAGATAGCTAGATAACATGATTTAAATCCCAAAAAAGATAATTAATCCTGGTTTTCTTCCCTATCTCACATCTATGACACATGCACAGACACACAAATTTCCACAGGAATAGATAATGCAGAGAGGAAAATAATGCTGTGAGGTTTTAATTACAAATAAATTCAGTTTAATCTACGTGCCACAGTCTGAAAGATATAAAAGCATCCAGTATTGGTCCTGTAAGGAGGTGTAGTTTGGACAGAGATATTTCACAGAGAAGGGAAAAAACCCAATAAGTACCAAAACCACATCTCAAAAAAAATCACCTTTCCAAATTGCAAATGCAGCCCTGAGCAAAAAAACATTTCCAGGTATTTATTTTCTTGTTTAAATCCAAATTCTGCCAAGTTCAGAGTGCTGGGGGATCCTCTGAGCTCCAAGCAGAGCCTCCATCCCAGGCAGGATCCCAGATGTTTCCCAAGTTATTCAGATTCACCAGGAACCAAACAATTCCTCACATTCTGACTCAGTAATTGTTGCAGAACAGAGCTAAAAATCCCTTCAATATTTGCTTGCTCCTGGTTTTTAATCCACTAAAAATGAACCATTTTCCAGCAATGGAAACCCTGCTGATGGCAGAGCCTCCATCCCAGTTTATGTCTCCCAGTTTATTCAGCTTCACCAGGAACCCAACAATTCCTCACACTGGTTCCTGTGGCCTGGAAGCTTCTTGCAGGAGGATTTTTGTGCCCTGTTTTAGCAGAACTCAACATTTCAAGTGTGTCTGAGATCAAATGTGAGCAGTTCTGGGAATCCTGAGGATCCTGAGCTCAGCTCCACGTTCAGGGATTCCTCATCCCAGGAAAAGCTGCTTTTCCTCACCTTGTGTTTGCAGAATCACCTCATAAAACCTTCTCATCCACAAGAACAAAAGCAGATCTGCTTCTCTCAGCACAGCCATGCCATGAAAAAGGATAAAACGTCAAAGAAAACAAAAAAACTGCTCCAATAAATGTTGGGTTCCTGGGGACTGAGGCCACATCTGGTGCCAGAGAGCAGACAAGAACCCCCTGTGCACTCTGTCCTCAATCCGGCTCCTCCTTGGAGAGGGAAGAAGCCAAAAGAGGGAGAAAACAGAGGGAGAAAACCCCTTGCAGGAATGATGAACCAAGCTGGGCCAAATACAAAATATTTCGCTCAGGTTTTACACTTTTGTGAGTTATTTATTTCACCAGGAAGGCCCCAGAGTGGCTTTGACTCTTTAAAACAGGCACTAAAATTAGATTATCCCAATGAATATCAAGGAAAACTCAGTCCTGCTCCTACCTGCCCGTCCTGACCCACGTGGACTTGGTGTATCTGAAGGTTTCCCTGGAAAAGGAGAGAATGGATAATCAGCACAAGGTTGGGATTGCAAAAACTGCAAAACATCTGATTCAATATGAAGGAAATCCATGAGTTTGGGAAGTTCTGCTGAAGGTTCTTTAGGCAATGCAGCTCCAAAGGAAGCTGCACACCCAGCATGTTTTGCTTTTGAAAGTTACTGGAGAATCTGTTTCTATGCAAAATTTTTCTGAGGTAAAACTTTTGGTTTTCCTTCTTTATATAAACCTGCAGATTGAAATCCAAGCCTTCCTAACCCAGAATTTGCCATGTAACACTTTTACAGGGTTGCAGAGCTA
Organism: Parus major; assembly: GCF_001522545.3. Classification (NCBI taxonomy): domain Eukaryota; kingdom Metazoa; phylum Chordata; class Aves; order Passeriformes; family Paridae; genus Parus; species Parus major. The sequence goes on from NC_031780.1 coordinate 1,838,362, forward strand.
TTTACCACTTGTTTTTTATTTTATCCTCATTCCATACTGAAAACCAACACAGTTCTATTACAGGGATCACATCTATAACCAAATAAATAAATAAAATAAAATCTCAATAAATCAAAGTATTTTAAGCTCCAAAGTCCAATAAGGAAATCTTTATGACATGAAGTTTTTATTCACATGCTCACAGATGTCTTTCCAAAAGTACACTTGGATTAAGGAAAGGCAGCTTCCCAAAAGAGCCTTGCAGTGAAACAGCACATTTTGGAGGACAAAATCCCAATTTCTGCACAGTTTCTCTTGCTGGCAGCTCCTCTCTCACTTGTGTACATTGTCATCAATTTAAAACCAGATGTTTTCATCTGTCAGGGACAAATGCAGCCTTTGAAAGTCCCGCAGACAAGAAGAGCCAAAGGATGCAGGGTGTGCTGGAACCTCGGGATCCATTCCAGCAATCTCTGCTGAATCATCAGCTTTGTGGTGGTTCTTTACCCAAAAACTCCTTCAGTTTTATGGCAGCACCACACATCAGAGCCAGGGTATTTTAATTCTTTCTTCTCTCTCTCAAGGCCTGACAGGCCCTTCAAAGGACAAGCCTTTAACTATAATATTTATAGAATTTTTATGATAATATTTATTCTCCAGTAGCTGCCTGTGTTAACAATATTCCTTCACAAAGTGGTTTTATGAGCTGTGATTTGGGTTCTTTGGACAGGGATTAAACCAAGCCAGGCAGATCCACTTCCCAGAGAGGGAAAAACCTTGACAGGGAAATGGGACAGATTCAAATTGTTGCCTGTATTAATCTGATTTTTCTATTCCTTCTTCATTTAAAAGAAGAAGGAATAGAAAAATCCAAGAGCAGTTTTAGCAGTCATGAGATTTTTAAATAACCAACAACTGCAGCAAATACACAGGGAAATCCACCTGGATTTGGGAGTTGAGCCAAAATTGGAGGGTTTAGGATTGAATTTCCAGTTATCCATATCCACTTATCCATCCAATTCCACTGAACAATTTTTCTGGAAAAAAAAATTAATAAGTGCAAATGCTGCAGTGCCAGATGCAGGAGTGAAGGGTGAATTCATCCTGGAATATTTCTTTATTAGATGGTGGCTGAAGGTTTCTCCAACTCCTGTTCAACCATGAAAGGCCCTGAGTGCTCTGAGCATGTTTAGTTCATCAACCCAAATAGAATAATTTCATTTTTAAGCAGTGCAAGCACCTCAACTGGTTTCCTATTAAACTCTGTCAGCACCAAATTTCCAAAACCATCAGCCTTATGCAACAATTAACACACATTGAGCTGTTTATGCTGGTGAGGGAGGGAAAATATTAATCAAACTAATAAAACTAAAATAAATATAAATCATAATAATAAAAAAGAAACCCTAGAGACAGAAGTAGCAGGTTCTAAAGCCCATTTTCTGCTGGTTCCAGCAGGTTTTCTCATTTTCCCTCAGCTCCCAGGGTTCCAGGCTTTGCTCACCTCGCTGTCCTGCGTGATCTGGACCTGCTCTCCCTGGGGCACCTGGGCTATGTGGAGATGGCCCTGTGGGATCCACAACAAAAGAAAACACCAAGGAGCATCAGAGGAAAATCACAACCCCAGGAAGCAGCTCCTGCCTTGGAGGCAGCAGAGTTTCATGGGCAGAAGCAAAATGTGCAATCAGATCATCGAGGAGCTTTAAAAAAGCAAAGTGCACCTGTACTGCCCCAGTTTGGGATGGAAATAAAAGCAGAGGGACTTGGACCACAGATTGGTTCATTTCTACATCAGGTGAAGGAAAACAGGCATAATGATGATGATGATAATAATAATAATAATAATAATAATAATAATAATAATATAACCTCTAAGAAATGGTTATATTTTTCTATCACCTTTGTTGACTCAATCTTTAATTCAATTTAAATATCTGGAAAGGTCAGTTTTAAACCAGATATACCAAGACACTGAATATCTCCATGAGTGAGGTGTCCAAAGGTGTCTATCCACCTATTTTTGCTCATTCACTGGAGCACAGAGCACACTGAGGACTCTCAGCTGCTGGGATTTGGCAGAAAATCATTAATTTGAACAATTCCCCTGATTTGTATTGATGAGATTCTGCCCTGATGGTTTTAATCCTGTGATATTTGGTCTTGCTGCCCATTCCCACCTCTCTCCTGGTGCCATTTGATGCCAGCAAGGAGAAGAGTGCCTGGAATTCCTTGTGCATCCTTCCCAGCCACTGTGATTTACCTGAGGGGAGATTGGATTCTAAATAACCTCCCGGAGGTTTTATAAAGCTTTGTGTTCATTTTAATATGCCTGCATGAGATTAAAGATAATCATTTGGAATTCTGTCAAAGGCCCCTCTGATTTTATAACACAAGAACAATTGCCTGTGATTTTCAAAGACACACAGATCCCTCTATTTCCAACAGTTTCATTTCCTTTGGAAGGAAACTGGCTATTTATAGGGAGAAAAACCACACTGAAGGTGTCCCTCTGACAATAGGGGCTGGAGAGAAAATTATAGCACTGCCCAGCCCAGGGGGAGATTAAAATCACTTTCCCTCCTTCACATCAAACTCTCAGCACTCCCAGGAAAAAGATGGAATGTTTAGAAGATCCATTTATAGTGGGTTTTTTCCCCTGGATTCCACAATTTGAAGGATAATTAGTATATCCAGGTCCTTTAATGAGGCAAGTTTTTATCATTTCCATCTATGAACAAAGCATCTGTTCTATTAAAGTCATATATTTCATATAATTTTCCTTTCTATCTTGTCCTTCAAGACTTGAAAAGTACTTTTCAGTCAGTTAAATCTCACCCACAGATCCATTAAGAAAATCCACTTTGAAATTCTACATGGAACTCAAAAGACAAAGAAACTCCCAGGAGAATACTGAAAAGTTATGGCAAAAGTGAAGTGGAAAAGGAGGATTTCCACCCAGTTCCTGCACAAAAATAATTACTTCACTGAGGACACTTTTTAAAAACAATTTGAATTTTGAACAATCCTGTGGAACACAAGAATTAAAGTGAAGGTGGTTTTTTTTTTCAGAGTACACTAAAACCACAGATAAAAACCATCAGGCCTGATGGTGGTGGGAGTGTCAGGCTTAAAAAATGTCAATATTTAGAACTTTCACTGATGGACAACACAGCTCAACAAACACACATGGGAAGGACTCAACTCCCAGATGTTCAAAAGTGCCTGAGAATGCAATTTTACAGAAAAAACAAATAAATAAATGTGATTTTGTTTTGGAAGTCACACCAGAACTACCTCTGAAGTGTAAATCACTAAGTAAACACAGCCAGGAAAAGGCTGATAATTCTCTATATAATAACCAAACTGCATTAATTGTGTGAGCAAATCCTGCATGGAATTTTTTTGCCAAATAACTCTAATTTTATTTTATTTTTTTTTCCCCACACAAGCCTGCAGTGTTTATCTTCTGGAAAGCTGAAGTGCTGTTTAGGAAAAGTTGAGGACATACTACTTGGACTTGTCCATCCTCTCCGATCTGGTGGATCTGGACCTGCTGAGCGTTGGCCAGGGCATAGTGCAGGGCCTGGGGCTGGTTCTGCTGCATCTCACTGGAAGCTGACACCGAGCTCTGGGATCCCTCTGGAATTAAAAAGAGACCAAATTCCAGCTTGATTTGATGTGAACACCCCAAACTGCTCCTAAAACCCCACGGAAATCAAAGCCAGTCGTGGATATGGATCATCCCTCCATGAATATTCCCGACCATGTGGACATTTGCTACAAACCTCACAGAATTCCAAAGGCTGGGAGAGCTCCTGCTTAAAAAAAAACAACAAAAAAACACCTTTTGGAATCAAAATCCCAGATTCTGCAGCTGTAAAAGTCCCAATAAATGAAAACCATAGAGTTTTCCTGAGGAATTCAATGGTATTTGTTCACCTGACAATGATTTCTGCCACCACCACCCCAAGGACACCTTTAAAAACCCGTCCTGCCTCTTGTGAGAAATGAAATTATCTGATAAATAAAGGGAATATCCCAATTGTTTTCCAAGATCCAGCCCCTACAATTCATATTGACACACATCAGGTCTGCACTTGTGGTTTTGAACCTCAAAATGACAGGTGGAGTTCTTGATTTATTAAATTTAAACACTCCTCACACTGCAGAGTGGAAATGCTCCTGAAAAGGGAATGTTAAACATGAAAAATGGGAGTTATCTTCATGTAACAGGGACAAAAACCACCAGGAAAACCTCAGTGGGATTTCTAGAGGGTAAAAACTCGCATTGGACACGTCATAGATCCATTCTGAGGTTTCCCAGCTGCAGGGAAAGGATTTTTCCTAAACAGAAGAAGCAAAAGGCAAGTAAAAAAGGACAGAAACCATTAATTTTTAATATCTCTACTAAATACTCCAAGATTTATTCTGCAAACACACTGTTAGTTCTGCTGGAATGAGCTTTATCCACTCAAATATTTTAATGGGAATGTTCTTTAATAAAATCAGCCATTTAAGAGGGGTTTTTTTTTCCCTCCTGTCTGCAAATGTTTGGGCAAAGATAATTTTGAGGTTTAGGTCTGAGCATGGGAACTGGGAAGTCCAAACCACCGAGTTAATATTTATTTATTTGTTGAAAAGTTGGGTTGTTTAACAATTCAGGCAGCTCTGATTCTGCTAACGAGCTGGAGCACAGAATTCCAGCCACAAATTTCCACAGGAAACGAGGGAAACACAACAAATTCCACGTTTTTGCCTGTTGGACGCACATTTAATCCCTCACATCTCAGCAGGTCACTGCAGAGCTTTTACAATTCCTCAAGTGGTGCTCCCTGTGCAATTCCAGCTTTTCCTAAGCTGTTCCTGCCTGGAATTTGCTGCACAGAATTCCAGGTGGGACTGAGGAATCCCAACTGGCTGAAAAGTGATGAACATTGTAGAAGTGTCCCATCAATCAAATAAAAAGGAGATTTTTTCCAACTGGGATACTGTCATGGCCACTGGAAGGAATGGATATCCTGGAAAAATCCTTCCCTGAGCCTCTAGTTTTCACTTTTTCCCCTATTTCCATTAATTTATTCCTAATATTAGATGCAATTAATTTCTCTATTTTTTTTAATTTACAAATAACATTTTGTTGGGATGATTGAGAAAATTCACTGCTATCATCTGCTCCTTCAGGGCTCCCAGAAGGATTCCCTCAGGATTTTGAGGGACAAATGCCCTCAGGATTTTGAGGGACAAATGCCCTCAGGATTTTGAGGGACAAATTCCCTCAGGATTCTGAGGGACAAATGCCCTCAGGATTCTGAGGGACAAATGCCCTCAGGATTTTGAGGGACAAATTCCCTCAGGATTCTGAGGGACAAATTCCCTCAGGATTTTGAGGGACAAATTCCCTCAGGATTCTGAGGGACAAATTCCCTCAGGATACTGAGGGACAAATTCCCTCAGGATTCTGAGGGACAAATTCCCTCAGGATTTTGAGGGACAAATTCCCTCAGGATTCTGAGGGACAAATGCCCTCAGGATTTTG